>NC_026005.2:15314909-15396109 GCF_000442705.2 Elaeis guineensis | reverse complement strand
GATCACAGCCCGCCAGCAACATCCGAGCTCCTTTCAAATGGATAGCCACTTCTCTCCGTCGGGCACCTCAACCGAGCTTCGACCGACAGGCCTGGACCCCCTGGCAGGCTGCAGTAACGGCCACGACTCTGCTCCACTTCCTGCGACGGCTCCCACGTGGCTCCATCCCTCCCTGGCAGGCCACAGTAACGGCCACGATCCTACTCCACTACCTGCGATGGATACGGCGCAAGTCCTCCACCCTCTGGCAAGTCGCGACAGCGGGCGCCGCTCCACTTCTCGCAACAAACTCCACGTGGCATGTCCCACTGACGGCCACGATTTCACTCCACTACTCTCCACAATTAATTCCTTCTGGCCCCACGCGGTTCACTACCAGATGGTTACGAACATCACTATCAGTCCGTTGCACCCTCCACCTATAAAAAGGAGGACCCCAGATACGTTAGGCTCTAAGCTCTCATCTTTACCTAGAAACTCTGCTAAAATTTTCATTCGAGTACTCCATTCTTGTTGAGGCAGAGAACTGACTTGAGCGTCGGAGGATCTTGCCGGAGCAACCCCACCTCCGGTTGAGACTTCTTTTGCAGGTCCCGACGGCGACCGTGACTCCCTCGACTCCAGCTTCTCCAGCGCAGGCGAATTTTTGCATCAACAGATAGAGACCACCGATGGATCCAAAAATTTATAACAATAATCTTGATGATATTTATAGCACACTATCAAATTTTACTTCAATCAAACATCATTATCATAATCAATTTAGCATGCGATGATTCGATCATTAAATAAAAAATAAGTGATCAAAGGGCCAAACTATGTCCGATTAAGATGATTTTTTAGATAAATAATCTTTGCTACTATTTTAATCATTTGAATGGTGATGATCATAAAATCCAAAATGTAATTATATGAACCATCAAAGAATGGATATTGAAGTTGCGAGAGAAGGAGCTTATTTGTATTTGTTTCGATTGAGGAACAGATACTGAAGTTGCAGAAAATATCAATCAGAATCTAAAAGATGTTATTTTAATTATTAGTCAAAAATCAAATAAATCTTATCCTTCAAATATGAACTCATTCTTCTCTTGCAACTTCAGTATCCGTTCCTCGATCGAAACAAATATGAGCTAGTTTCTTCTTCTCTTACAACTTTAGTATTCATTCTTCGATAGTTCATATATACATGATTTAGATTTTATGATCACCACTATTCACATGATTAAAGAGATAGCAAAGATCATTTATCTAAAAAATTATCTTAATCGGATGAAGTTTGGTCTTTTGATCACTCATTTTTCATTTAACGATCGAAATCATCGTGTGCTAAATTGACCATAATAATGATATTTGATTGAAGTAAAATTTTGATAGTGTACTACAAATATCACCAGATCTATCGGTAGTCTCTGTCTATTAGATCATTATGCGATCATTCGCGATCGTTCAAATCAAATTTTATTGATCGACATAGCTAGGGCCATCGGATCGAGACAGTCTTTTATCACGATACTCTAACAATAATTATTTAGATAATAAATGGTGAAGATGATATTTAAATTTTAAATTTATGTCATATTCAGAGAAAAATATAAAAAAAATTATATTTAGGCTCTATAGCAGCGGTTGAATAATAATCGCTGCTATAGGTATATTGCAGCGATTTGTAAAACCACTACCATAGGTCTATAGCAGCGGTTGCCACAACCGCTACTAAATGTCTGTTACAGCGGTTGATAACCGCTGCCATTGGCCTATAGCAGTGGTTTTAAAAATTACTGTCATAGGATTGAAATTTTTTTTCTCTCGCACTCTGTCTTCTTCCTTTCGTGCTTCCCTCTCTCTCTTCTCCTCTCTACCTGAACCCTAACCCCCGCCGTCGCTGGCCCGCTCGCCATCGGCCCCTCCCTCTAGCACCACCGTCGGTTCGCCCCACCATTGGCTCCGACTCCCTAGGCCTCGCCTCCCTCAGCCTCGGCCCTTCCTCCCTCGGCCTCGGCCCCTTTGGCCGCTGCCCTCCTCCCTCTAGCATTGCCCTCCCTCAGCCTCGACCCCCTTTGGCCTCACGCCCTGCCTCCCTCGGCTTGGGCCCCCATTGGTCGTTGCCCTCTTCCCTCTAGCACTGCCCCCCTCCCTCGGCTTCGGCCCCCTTTGGCCACCGCCCTCCTCCCTCTGGCGCCGCCCCCCTCCCTCGGCCTCGACCCCCTTTGGCCACTGCCCTCCTCCCTCTAGCGCCGCCCCCCTCCCTCGGCCTCGGCCCCCATTGGCTGCCACCATCCCTCTAGCACCGCCCCCCTCCTTCGGTCCCGACCCCCTTTGGTCGTCGCCCTCCCTCTAGCACCGCCCCCAACTGCCACCCCCTTTAGCGCTGCCCCAGGCAATCCTCGTAGCTCCTTGCGACCCCCCTCCCCACAGCAGGTATGAATTTTTTTTTTAAATTTTATTTTATAATAATATTTATAATCATTTCATAATAATATTTAAAGAAACCCTCGTCGGTGGGTTCTGGGCCGTGTCGGCGGGCTCTGGGCCATGTCGTCGGATTTTGAACCATCAGATTTTGGGCCGTACCGGTGGATTTTGGATTATGCCGATGGATTCTGGACTGTACCGATGAGTTTTGGATCGTACCCATGAGTTTTGAGCCACACCGGCCAGTTCTGGGCCGTGCCGGCAGCTATGGGTCATGCTGGATTCTGGGCCATTGTATTTTGGGCCATGACGATGGATTATGGGCCGTCGGATTTTGGACCATGCTGGCGGGTTTTGGATCATGCCCATGAGTTCTGGTCTATAGAATTAGTGTAATTTCTATTATGAAATTTATTGCATAAAATTTTTTGAGTTACTGTTTAGTCCCTGTTGCTTTTGCTTGTTGCATTGTATAACGATAGATCTGTTAATTGATTAGTATACATAATCTACAGTATCTGTATATTTACACATTTTATATACGAATGAAAGAATTATATACAATGGATAATTGATTGTCCAATTTGAATAGTTTGAAAATTATAAATATTCTATAAGTAATTACAGTAATCAAATGGTATGCTGAGGGTTCAAAAAAAATTTTAAACATCATTTTTTTTTGTTCTCCCTAGATGGGAGAACTAAAAAAAATACTACTAAAATTTTTTTTGATCCTTGTTGCGTATCATTTGATTACTGTAGTGAATCTATAGAATTAATGTAATTTTTGAATAGGATAGGATCTATCTTTATCAATTAGATAATGATCGGATGCATTTATTACATAATCAAAACAAAGAATAGAAGGTAAAAGGACTTGGTAAACCTATGAAATAATGGAAAGCAAGAATCTTTTCAACATAGCTTCCATTGATTCCAAAATTAAATTAATCTTAATTACAAAGAACATAGAATAAGTTGTAGGAGATATCATCAGAAATTCCTAATCAAATTCCTCTTTTTTTTTTTCTAGATAACAATAGGCCAAAAAAATACCTAAAGAAATTTTAATGAGTAGGATTACAGAAAAAAAGAAAGAAGGGAAAAAGAAAATAGATGAAGGGCACAGCACTAGTACACCCTTGACTTATTCTTCTAAAGAAAAGTCTTGTACCTCTAAAATCCTCATGTCTCCCATCAGAACTGTTGCATCAACAATTAAACAAGATGCCTAAAAGTCTAATTCTTCATCTCAAAATTGATTTGACTTTGTCAAGAAATATCGCATAAGATGCTCTGTATTTCCTCTCTAACCTAGTTGCACTCAGAAAATCATAGCTCCGACAAAGAATATATAGAAAAATAACACGATTGGTCACATCTATCAAGCCTCACATCAGTAATTTGTCATGAAAATTTTCTTTTACATAGGGAGCAAGTCACTTTTATCTTGAGTCTTGCATCAACTTTCAATAAATTTCAAACACTTACCATATGAAAGATTGAAACCAAACTTCTACTACCCCTCCAAATTTGTCCTTTATTGAAAGAATTGAATATTTTCCCCTATCTTATCCCATTTCTTCTCCCATTTGGAATGTGTGGACTATAATTTATTTTTTTAATTAATTTTTTTAGACACTCCGTACCTCCTCTTCTCTCAAAAGGAGAATAGCACTTGAAAAACAAGTATATCCATCCAGCTTCACACCATTAATTTGCTGTTAACTTTTTCTTCCTTATTGAATAGCCGAGTCAGTATCATCTTGACTCTCACATCAATCTTGAAAAATGTTTAAAGCCAACCATATGAAAGGCTTAAAAGAATCGGATATATCCTACTATTTTGTCCCATTTCTTCTTAAATTTAGAATGTGTGGACCATACTTTCATAATAGATCTACTCTCAAAACTTATTCTTAGAGAATAGTAGGCACCGAGTGGCTAAACAAACTTATTAAATTAAGAAAAAAATAAAGCTAGTATAGGTAGAAGTAAAGAGAAAGAAATGGAGAGTAGGATGTAGTCCTCTCAGACTAAGTGGAAGAAAAAACACCACTCAATTAAGTCCTGATGAAACCAAGCCGAGGTTTATACATAGATGCACACATAAGTTTGGGACCGGATAGGCCTTGGGCCGAGTGGATCTAAACTCCATATAATGGGCAGGCTCAAATTGTAGGCCCGTTTTGGCCCATTAGATTTAAAATTCAATCTCAGGCGTAGATCCGTTCGGAATGCTCTAGGCTTGGGCAAGCCGTTCGACATTTAAATAAATCAATTCTTAGAGTGCATATCCACTCCAATAGTTGAGAGTATGGGATATCAAAATAAAAAACTGATGGTGAAAGGATTGTATGAAATCATGAAAGGATGGAAAGCAAGATTCTTCTTCCACATAGCTGCTGTTGATTCCAAAATGGAACTAATTTTAAGCATGTCACAATATTATAGAGAACACAAAATAAGCCATACAAGACAACATCAGAAATTCCACAGCACAATAAGCATGAAAAAGCCTGAAGAAAATTTTAATAAATAGGGTTGCAAAAAAGCAAAGAAGAAAAATAGAAAATAAATAAAGGCTGCAACATTATGACACCCTTGACTCATTCTCCTAAAGAAAAGTCACATAGCTCTAAAGTCTTCAGGCTCTCATCAGAAAAGTTGCATCAACAATAAAACAAGATGGCTGTAAATGTTTGATTTTTTCCATCTTTGGCTTGATTTGTGTTTGCTGGGCATTTGGAGCTAGAAATATTGCACAGGATGCTCAATGTTTTTAGTCTAACCTAGTTACGCTTAGAAATACATAAATCTGATAAGAAAGATCTGAAAAAGTCACTGCTAGTCACGTCTATCAAGTCTCACACCAGTAATCTGCTATGAACATTTCTTTTTATATTGGAGAGCAAGTCATTTTTATTTTGACTCCCGTGTTCACTTTCAAGAAGTTTAATAGCTAACCATGTGGATGGCAGAAACTAAATTTCTGCTGCCCCTCCAAATTTTTTCTTTGTTGGAAGAATTGAATATTTTTCTCCATCTTATCCTGTTTCTTTTTGCAATTGGAATGCGTGGATCACACTTTATTTTCTAAAGAAATTTTTAGACACTCTATGCCTCTTGTTCTCTCAAAAAGAGAGTAGCTTTTGAAGAGCAAGCGACATCTATCACACCATTGATTTGCTATTTTTTTATTGAAGAGTTAGTCATTGTCATCTTGACTCTTGCATCAACTTGCTCAAAGCAACTATACGAGAGACTTGAAAGGATTGGGACTTGTCCTTTTATCTTCACTTATTTCTTCTCATATTTCATAGTAGACCTGCTCTCAAAAATTTGTTTTGAGATGATGGTAGGCATAGTGTGGCTAAACAAATTCTTTAAAGAAAAAAATAAGTTGGTTAAATGAGACAAAAAGAGAAGAAAATCGGGAACTGGATGTAGTAGTCCTTCTAGACTTAGTGGAAAAACAGAAAAAAGCACAACGTGGTTAAGTCCTGGATCCTGATTCTTTTGTAGAATAGGTAAAACCTTTTCATTTTCTTAATATACAATACTTGGTGCTTAAACCCTTAAGCCATGTCAAAACAAACTCACATGGTTTCCCCATCCAACAACACTCGAAACAAAAAAAAAAAAAATACCCGAAGCCTGAGCAGTTTCTTGTATCCCGATTAATTCTTATACGTTCATCCCTAAGGTGAGGCCACTTAATTAGGTTAAACAACTTGGTCAAGGATCTAGACTAAGAGGTAGCTCAGTGGTGATAGATCAATAGAGAATAATCCTATGATAAATAGATATCAGAACCTCAGGGATTGGAGAATTAATCGTTGGTTGTTCGAATACTATCTATGACTGCTCTTTGGGTTTTTTTTTTTTGGTGAACGTGAGTCTTCATTTGAAGACATCTAAAATAGGGAATCCAAGTTTGACATGTCGTGGTGGTTAATTAGTAGGTCCTCCATAATGTAAGATAGGATAAATTGTAGATTTTTAGCTGGCCTCAGAGACCCTTGAGTTAAAGGGTTTAATTTTTGAAATGGTTGTGATGATTTGTTAAAATTTAATGTCAGGATTGCTTATTTACTGAAGTTAATCGAGACTTCTATATATGGTATTGTTTTCAAAACGAGTCTAGTAGTTTAGGAAATTCAACTGATTTGGAATACCTAAGAAAACCATGAAGATAAGGAAAAGAGGCAATAAACAACGAGATGTGTATTGTATATTTATTTCTTAATTGTATTTTTAGTAAATAGTTGTGAAGAGAAGAATTAATATATTCTACTCAAATAATATGATATAAATAACCATAATCTCGTTAGTCCGCTACATTTATAATTTAATATTATGGAATATGCCTTGAGTTTATAAGATCTAGAGAGGCAAAAAGGAATCCTTTTTCAAAGCAGAGCCAGAGCATAGTGCAATGAGTAAAATGACGTATTCTAATTTAAGTCCAAATCAACTTACTTTATTAAATATATAAAATTTAAAAAGAAAGATAAAATTGAGTATTCTAGAGATCGAATGTATTAAAAGCTAGAGTTTGGAAGAAAATCTTGGACTCTCTAATTTTCAATTCTTTATAGTGGAACTTTTGTATCGACCTAGCTATGGACGTAGCTCAACATACCAAACTACATAAATATTATTCATCCCTATTATTTTTCTTTTTCTTTTTGTTTTATTGCTCTTCCTGTTTATCGTAACAAATTTCAAGATTTTGTATCGGCCACGGTTTATTATGCGAAGCTAGCTGGCCTTGGGTAGAGTAAATACAATTCTTTCACCGGTTCTAGCGTTATATCATGTGTTGTCTCCAAAATTAACTAGTTGGTCATTATATTATTAGAAATTGATCGAGCCTTCCCACGGAAGAAGCAAACGCTCTCATCACCTTCTATCGTAAGGCTTACAAGCAGAGTGGGGTACATGGGAGAGAGAGCTATGCAAACAATACAAATATTATTCAGACTAGGGAAAGTGAAGATAATAAAATTCATGAAAGCAATAGACACAAGTACTTAATCAGTATTTTTTCGAAAAAAAAGTCTTTCATATTGTGTAGCAAATTAAAAAAAAAAATTCAGAAACAAGGTCAAGCAACGTTCCACAATTCTGCATGCATAAAACAGGATGCACAATGCCATGGATTTATTGCAAAAAGAAATACAATCTGATAGACCCGTGCTTTAGTCAGGGAAAGTCATCATGCTCTGAAATGATTGATAATCCAGTGAAAAATGAGTTGGTGCAAGTCTGTCTCGCAGACTTTGGCTGTGGTGAGCAAAAAAAAAGGGCCTAGGTGGCATTTGCAGGTTATCTTTATCCCCTTCGAGCATCTCAACAATTTTGCTCATGGGGGCGATTAGTTAGTTGACTTCATCTAAATGCACCATAAACCCACTTTAGATAGCTTGCTTTCCACTTCGCTAATCTCCACGATGTTTCCAGTTTCGAGCCCTTCTTGTTGAGTGAGCTGATCATATATCCATGAGTAGTAATAAATCTAACTTGAGTTCTCCACTCTTGGATCCACATTCCTTTTCCCCCCAGCCATCTCCATGAGCAACATTCCAAACCTATAAACATCAGATTTGTTAGATATAACCCCAAAGTTCCTCGACATTAATTCAGGAGCGATGTATCCTATTGTCCCTCTGGCAGCACTAATGGACACTTGGCTATGATCCTTCGGATACAACTTTGCAAGCCCAAAATCTGCTATCTTTGGGGTGAAATTACGGTCGAGGAGAGTGTTGTGGGGCTTGATCTCAAAGTGTAGAATTTGCATATTATATCCCCGATGGAGGAAATTAATGCCTCAAGCCACTCCCAGGGCTATATCAACGAGTTTATCCTAAGTGAAGGGATGATGACTTGTTCCATTTGAGGAGACTTATCAAGTGATCCATTAGGCATGTACTCATAGATGAGAGCCCTATTCAATCCCTCTGAACAGAATCCAATCAGCCGCACAATGTTTATGTGATGAATCCTACGGATGGTAGAGACCTCATTGATGAATTCTTCTCCACTGCACTTGGAATTCCCCAACAACTTAACGGCAACCAGTTGTTCACCTCTACAATATTGACCGGCATCCGCATTCTCCAAATTTGCAGGGGAGAAAAAGGCCAAAAATTAATGGCGCAAATACAAACCTACTCACTATTGCCAACGCTGCAAGCAGAAGTTCTACCAAGATTTTGGATGTAAGTAGTTATTTATAATGATAAGTAAGCAAAATAGTTTGAACTGTGAGCCTCAAAATCATTTGGGATCTTACTATATAGTACTGTATAATCGCAATCAATATTACCAGGCCAAGTGTGATCCAATAAACAGCAGTAACACTTGCCTTGTAATCTACACATTTAACAAAATTAATCTCACTTTGTTTTATGAAGAAGACCAAAGAAAGTATCTGTTTGCTCGTAAAATGACTGAAAAACTCTCTGCATTTCATATGAAGGAAACAAATGTGGAGATGGATAAGATTACACACGTTCCTTGAAAAAAAAATGAAAAAGTGAGAGCCCATTTGGAAGAATGGGTTGAAATTTTCATTGGATTTATTAGATTGGGCCGGCAACCAATTACAAATAGACTTATAGATTGGGCTCGTGATCCAATCACCACGCATGGTGCAGACAAAGAATTTCGCTTTGTGGATATGGTATAGCCCAGCCCATATAATTCTATTTCTAATTGGCTGTATTGGCTCAATTCAATGAATCTAATGAGATTTTTAACCCATTTATTCAAACAGACCCTAAAATGAAAGAGAGTGAAGATGATCTTTGGGTTATTATCTGGCAGCTCAATTTTGGATGATTAATGTGGATATAGATGGATATAAATGATGGCTATGTACCTTGATACTTTTGTAAGACTGGAATGGATGATATCAAGACATGTGAATCTGCTACGTCTTTCCCTAATACAATGAACCCGTTTTGTAGGAGTACAAAAATATCTGTTGTTGAATTCATGACAAGAGCATCATGGGCCATAGGAATGTAACAGGCCAATACATTAGGTTGTGCGCTGCCCGACTACAGTTCACAAAACTAGGCCATACCCTTGCCAAATAGAAGTACAAGTCTTGGGAAATCTCAAATGCTGACCAAGACTCGAGGGGGAAGTGACAACCTCCATTTGCCAAGCTTGCACCGACAATATTAATCATCTCATACAAAGAACAAGGTAGAGCCTCCGTCTCACTTCTCCTTACTTCACACTGGTTGATCTGAAAAGAATGAAATAATCAAATCTTTCGATTCGAAGCATACTCTATTTTGAAAACAACGAAGAAATCTATCAAGGTCTTTGAAGAATGGATAATGAGAACTAAGGATTCAAAAGGATCAAAAAACTCAAAGCTTTATGAAGAGATAAAACGAATACAGGAGCACGCTTCGAATTTGAGAAACATATGGGCAGCTAGATCTTCTATCAGAGAGAACGATTCTGATAATTATCAAGCGTTAGGACAGGAGAGAGATCGATTAGAAGAAATCTGCCGGAAAAGCTATAATGTAGCTGTTCTGTTTTTCTACCTTCCTTTTGCATTCATCTTCCCTCGGGCATTTGGTGCTGACGACATTTCTAAACTACATTCTGTAACAAATATGTAAATATTAAATAAACTACAATCTGAAATAAATATGTAAATATTAAATATTAATATATAATATATCGCTCTGGGAAAATATCCTTTTCTTCCTTGCTTCTCAAAAAAGATATTAATCATCTCGTAAGATTTGGTCGCATGATATTTGCCTGAGTGATAGTCCAAGATAGTTTTGTTACTATCACAGATAAATTGGCACTTTGGATCCCCACATTCAGCTGGATCGCCTTTTAGATGGAAAGGGTGTCTGACGGGGAGTTGTCCTCAAGATGAAGGAGAAGAGTCTCTAGCTAATTCAACAATGGAGAGGAGACATAGGAGGAGAGAATAGAGAGCAAGGTGTGGCTTCATTATGATTGTTGGTGGACTCTTGCATCAATCTCGGAGAACTTTTAAAGCCAACCATATGAAAAGCTTGAAATGATTGGCATGTCCTTCTGTTTTATCCTATTTCTTGTTGAATTTAGAATGTTTGGAGCACACTTTTTACCTAACGAAACTTGTTTTGAGAAAACAATAGGCACGGAGTAGCTGAACAAGTTTATTAAAGAAAAAAATAAAGATGGTACAAGAAAAAGAGAGAGAAGAAAATGAGAAATGGGATGCAGTCCTCCCAGAGCGAAAAACAGCACCACGTGGTTAAGATTTGATGGAACAAAGTTTGGGGTTATATATATATATATTCATCAAAAAATATATATACAATTAAACACATAAGTTCCATATGGAGCCCACGGTTATATATATAGATATCAACGATAAAACAAGAAATCTAAAAGTCCGATTTCCCATATCTGGCTTGATTTGAGATTGTGAGGCATTTGGAATCAAAAACTTTGCATAGGTTGTTCCATGTTTCTAGTGCAACCGGGCTGTGCTTGGAAAATCATGAGAAATTATTGCCTGGACAGGTAGATCCAGGCAAATCTTGAAGCAGCATCTTCATGGTGGATAATGCATAATCGGAACTTCATGAAATACTGTGGTATGTTATCCACCGGGGATTTGGATGGTTTATTTGGGCGTGGTTCAGACAAATAAGGACAGGAAAAATCATAGCTTTGATAAGAAAGATGACTTGTCACATCTGTCAAGTCTCCTACGAAAGAACTATAGACTTCGTGCTAAGACGCGAGCGGTATGAAACCATCCTCCGACCTGAGAACGTTTTCTTCGCAAACTCCCTCACGCTAGGCGGTATCAAGGCTGTTGGAGAGAAGTGTAGCCCCTTGTTCCAGGCTCACGAAGATGCAGCCATGCTTGATCTCAAGGAAGTCGAAGTTCAGCGATATGGGGTGGTTGCTAAAACCACAGCCACCTAGACAGTCGTTTGATAGCCATCCATATTTGTTAGTTTTTGGGATGTTAATGGGTCTTATCTTCATCCTTTTATTCTTTCGGTAACCAACACGAGGTTTTTGGTGTCAGAAGTGGAAGAGGCCTTGTACTCCCCATTGATTACTTCCATCCTGGTTCATGCGATATTGCCACGATCAATGTATTAGGATGGTGGAAGAAGTCATGGACAACCGCAAATTGCTCAATGGATTAGGATAGTGGAAGAAGTGTACAATCCTGCGATGCACAACCGAATCAAGAAACATCCTTGTTCTTCTTGTTCTTTATTTTGTTTCTTCCTGTGTTCTTTTTTATTTTGTTTATTTCGAAAGGAATATTTTTTTTAAAAAAGAAATAAAAGGTGTAGCATCACTGCTGTAACTCATGCCAACTCAGCATCACCGCTATAACTGTGTTGTATAGGTTTTATTTAATAAAAAAAAAAAAGGGTAGCATCCTTCTACCATCTTGTTGGGATATACCGACCGGTCCCTCTCACGCCGACTCACCATCGGGCCCGCCTGACCGACGCCCGACTCTACCGACCGACGACTACCAACACCGTTCGACTGAAAGTATGTCGGTCGGACAGACCCTTTCCGTTTCCGACTGGCCGAACGATGGGACCCGACCTCCGACTTTCGCAACACGCCAGACTGACTACCGGATGGTCCCTGGGTCTTCACCTGACATCCCACAACCAAATGCCGATGCATGGCCGATCGGCTCCCCCAAATGTTGTACGACTGCTGAGGGCCACCGTCCTGACAAAGGTATGCGGCATAGCCGTCCTGGGACATTGTCTTGCCAAGGATATAGATTAATCCCAGTGATTTGACAACCCACGGTGACTTAACAGTCTGTGGCGACTTAACAGTCCACGGTGACTCTGACAGTCTCTGGCGATTTGACAACTCCCCCGGTTGTTTGCACCATTAATGGCGGCACCACGCCGCGCCCTACTATAAAACAGGAAAGGCAATAGTATTGCGAGGAGGTTTTTCGAAGCCCCTGAACTCCCCCTCTCAGTTCTCTCTCTCGCTCTCTCGCTGAGCTCTCCTGATTCTTTTCTACTGTTGCCTAGTCTCCTCTCTGACTTGACCGTCGGAGGGTCCCCGCCGGAGGCATCTCCGGTCAGTGTGGACTTCTCTTGCAGGTGCTCGTTCCCGACGATCAGGCGACGAGGAGATTGGCCGCAATAGGTTTTGGCGCATCAGGTAGGGGCCCGACCCCCACAGAGCTTGGAAAAATTCTTTCGGAATGACAAGAACTAGGGCTCAGCAATCGAGGGCCACCGGATTGGCGAGGCACTCTTTCCATCGGGAAGAGACCTCTCCTCCACCCTCCATGGTGGAGCCCAGCTCTCCGCATCCTGTGGTGACCATGGAGGCACAAATTACGGTGATTGTGCGGCAGATGATTGTGCTGACGGATGTAGTCAAGAGCCTTCAACAACAACCGATCCGGTTGCCTCAATCGTCGGTGGGGCAACCGGCGGCACACCCGATGCCCTCCAGGAGCAGCCACCGACGCCCACGTCGGTCTCCGTCTCCTCCTCTGGAGCAGCTGTCATAGCACTCCCATCGAGAAGAGGAGAGGCGGCCACGGCATGATACCCATCGATCCCGACGATCGTCTCCTTCCCAGCTGGAACGAGCGAGGAAGGAGAAGCGGCCGCGAACACCGTCTGCCTCCCTCTCGGATTCGTCGGGAGACTCCACCCCCGGGGTCTCCTAGCACCGACGGGCCGATGACTACGAACGCAGGTTCGAAGAAATCGACCGTCGGCTCGCCCAGCTTCAGGTGGACAGACAGAAGTCTTCGAACGACGTCGACTTCCAGACCGCCCAACCTCTCTCCCGACTCATCCTCGACGAGTCGATCCCTAGTCGGTTCAAGATGCCCCATGTGGAGCCCTATGACGGCTCCACTGACCCAGTTGACCATCTGGAGAGCTACAAGGCTCTCATGACGATCTAAGGGGCAACCGATGCTCTTCTCTGCATCGACTTCCCCACCACACTTCGTAAGGCCGTCAGGGCCTGGTACTCCGACCTCCGCTCAGGAAGCATCCACTCCTTCGGACAGCTCGAGCATGCTTTCGTGGCCCATTTCAGCACCAGCCGAAAGCCCCCACGAACTTCGGACAGCCTTTTTTCCCTCAAGCAGGGGGAAACGAGACACTCCGACACTTTGTGACGTGATTCAACACGGCCACGCTTGAGGTTCGAGACCTCAACGAAGACATGGCTATCTCGACCATGAAGAGGGGGCTAAGGGGGTCCCGATTTATGTACTCTTTGGACAAGATCCTCCCCCGGACATACGCTGAACTGCTGGAGCGTGCGTACAAATACGTGCATGCAGATGAAGGAGCTTCCGACCGACGCCTGACTGAAAGAAAGGTCGGGCTCCTGCCGAGCCTAGCAGGCCCCCGACCGACAAATAGGTCTCACCCCAGTGATGGAGCCCGAGATCGCCTCGACGGCGAAGTCCGAGATCGATGCATCCCAAGTACGACTCCTATACTCCCCTTTCTACTCCTCGTGTGCAGATTTTGATGGAGATCGAAGGGGAAGAATATTTGCGATGGCCTCCACCTTTGAAGGCAAAGGGCCTCGACCGACGAAAGTACTATCGATTTCATCGGGGCCACGATCACAACACCAAGCAGTGCATCCAACTCAAGGACAAAATTGAGGCCCTCATACGTTGGAGGTATCTCAAAAAATTTCAAAGGAAACCACCGACCCGACCCATCCCCGACCGACGACCCCAACCGACCGAGGAAGCAGCGAACAATCAGCCCACGATCGGAGTCATCAACATGATCTCCAAGCGAATGGACCCGTAGACGACTGCTGGAGGGGAGTCGACGAAGAAGCTACGCCAAGATGATGTAATTACTTTTACAGACGAGGATGCTCAGGGAATCCAAACTCCCCATGACGATGCTGTTGTTATCTCAGCAACAAAAGCAAATTATGATGTAAGAAGGATCTTTGTTGATAATAGAAGTTCGACTAATATTTTGTTTTACTTGACCTTCTCTCGAATGTGACTGTCGGCTGATCGGCTCGAAAGAGTCTCCACGCCCCTGGTGGGTTTTGCTGGGGAAGCCATCACGGTGGAAGGAGAAGTTACTCTTTTCGTGACGGTTGGAACCGAACCACGATAAAGCACCATCCACCTAACCTTTGCAGTCATCCGAGTACCTTCGGCCTACAACGCCATACTCGAAAGACCTGGGCTAAACGTCCTCAAAGCTATAGTCTCGACCTACCACCTGCTGGTTCGGTTTCCGACCAAAAATGGAGTCGAGGAGATACGGGGGGATCAATAGCTCGCTCGATGATACTTCCAAATCTCTGCTCGAAGTAATGAAGCAAAGGACTCCTTGACGGCCGATAAGTTGGACCAGCGGGGAGAGGAAGAACGGGGCAAACCGGCCGAACAGCTGGTTTCCATCCCGATAGCGGGGAATCCCGAACGAGCGGTCTGGGTCGGATCCCAATTACCCGACCCTGAGCAATTGCAGCTAGTAGAGCTGCTGAAGGCCAATACTGACGTATTCGCTTGGTCGGCAGCGGATATGTCCGGCATCCCCTCGGAGATGATGACTCACCGACTCAACATCAACCCTGAAATGAGGTCGGTGAGGCAGAAAAAACGGTCTTTTGCTCCTGAAAGACAGAAGGCCATCGACAAGGAAGTGGACAAGCTACTTGAGGTGGGCTTCATCAGAGAAACCACGTACCTCGATTGGCTCGCCAATGTTGTCATGGTGAAAAAAGCCAACGGGAGGTGGAGGATCTGCATCGACTATACCGACTTGAATCGTGCCTGCCCGAAGGACAGCTTTCCACTTTCGAAAATCGACCAGCTGGTAGACGCGACGTCCGGCCATTGACTGCTCAGCTTCATGGATGCCTTTATCGGATATAATCAGATCCGGATGGTGCCCGAAGATGAGGAGCACACAGCCTTTGTGACCGCCAAGGGCCTTTACTGCTACAGGGTAATGCCCTTCGGACTGAAAAATATCGGGGCCACCTACCAGCGACTCATCAATAAGGTCTTCAAAGGCCAAATCGGACGCAATATGGAGGTGTACGTGGATGACATACTGGTGAAGAGTGCACAGGCCTCAGATCATGTCCAAGACCTCGAAGAAACTTTTCACACTCTTCGACGACATCGGATGAAGTTAAATCCGACTAAATGCGCCTTCGGGGTGACTTTGGGAAAGTTCTTCGGGTTCCTCATTTCTCAGCAAGGAATTGAGGCTAACCCTGAGAAGATAAAGGCAATCATCGATATGTGGCACTCGAGCACCAAAAGGGAGGTACAGCAGCTTAACAGAAGGATCATCGCATTCAACCGATTCATCTCTTGGTCGGCAGAGAGATGCCTCCCGTTCTTCAAGACCCTGAGACAGGTGAAGGACTTCTCTTGGTCGGATGGGTGCCGGCAGGCCTTCGAGGACCTGAAAAGGTACCTGACCTCTCCGCCACTACTTGTAAAGCCAGAAGTCGGAGAAATGCTGTACGTCTATTTGGCAACCTCCCCAGAGGCGGTTAGCTCAGTGCTCGTCCGAAAGAATGAGAGCCGAATTCACCAACCCATATACTACACCAGCAAAGTACTCCACGAAGCTGAAGCTCAATACTCAAAGATAGAGAAGATGATATTCGCCCTGATCGTGTCTGCACAACGACTCCGTCCGTATTTTCAAGCACACGCTATCGTGGTCCTCACCGACCAGCCCCTGAGGGCGATATTGCGTCGCCCCGACACATCAGGACAACCGGCGAAATGGGCAATGAAGCTTAATGAGTTCGACATTCAGTACCGACCACGACCAGCCTTGAAAGCCCAGGTCTTGGCCGACTTTATTGCAGAGTGCCCGACGACCGACTAAGGATCGGAAGGCGGGAGCCCCAGAGAAGTTGCAATCTCCGAACCTGACCTCGGGTCTACCTGGGTGTTGCACATCGACGGAGCTTCCAACGCTCATGGGAGCGAGGCCGGGTTCCTGCTCACCAACTCAGAGGGAGTGGTTACCGAGTATGCCCTTCGGTTCGACTTCAAAGCCTCCAATAATCAAGCTGAGTATGAAGCGCTCCTCGCTGGCTTGAGAGTAGTGAAGGAGCTCGGGATCAACAGCCTCATAGTCTTCTCCGACACCCAGCTGATCGTGGGGCAAGTTAAAGGTGACTTTGAGGTGCGGGACCCGACCATGACAAAATATCTCCAGAAGGTGAGAGATCTCGTGACACACCTTAAGTATTTCGAGATCTCCCACATTTTCAAGTCGGAGAACGCTCGGGCCGATGCACTCTCCAGGCTTGCGACATCAGCCTACGATGCCTTGGGTCGGACATTGGTGGAGAGTCTTGAGCAGCCGAGCATCGACAGGGCCGAGGAGGTGCTGCAACTAGCGACCGAACCAAGCTGGATGGATCCGATCATTCGGTATCTGACCGACGGAACCAGTCCTGAAGATCCCACGGAAGCCAAACGACTCTGATAGGTGGCCTCCCAATACGTGATAATAGATGGCCGACTCTACAAAAGGTCATTCTCCCTTCCCTTGCTCAGGTGCTTGGGACCGACTGATGCGGACTACGCACTCAGAGAAGTGCATGAAGGGATCTGCGAAAATTACTTAGGGGGCAAATCCTTGGCCTACAAAATCCTACGGCAGGGTTATTACTGGCCTACCATGAGAAAAGATGCGGTCGAGTTGGTTCGGAGGTGTGAGCCATGTCAAAGGTATGCTAACCTACAACACCGACCAGCCAACCAAATCACTCCTATTATCGCCCCGTGGCCCTTCGCCCAGTGAGGGATCGACATACTCGATCTTTTTCCTCCGGCATCTGGCCAAAGGAAGTTCATAGTCGTCGCAATCGACTACTTCACTAAGTGGGTGAAAGTCGAACCTCTGGCATAGATCACCGAGCGAAAGGTGGAAGACTTCGTCCAGAAGTCTATCATCTTCAGGTTCGGACTACCGCATACCATTATCACCGACAATGGATGACAATTCGACAATCGAGACTTTCAGGAGTTCTGTGCAAGATTTCATATCACACATCGATTGACCTCGGTCAGGCACCCACAGTCCAACGATGAGGTCGAGGTGACCAACCGAACTATTCTGCATAGACTAAAGACCTGACTGAATGAAGCCAAAGGCCTCTGGGTCGAGAAATTGAATTCTGTCCTATGGGCATACCGGACGACACCCCGTGTCCCGATCGGGGAATCTCCTTTCAACTTGGCCTATGGGTCGGAGGCGATGATCCTGCTCGAGATCGGGCTACCATCGACTAGAGTCGAGCAGTACCAAGAGCCGGGCAACTCCGAGTGTCGGAGAGCCGATCTGGACCTCCTACCCGAACTCTGATGCGAGGCTCAACTCCGCATGGCTTCCTACCGACAGAGAGTGGCCTGATATTATAACACCAAGGTTAAGCCGAAGCTTTTCAGGCCTGGGGACCTAGTCTTAAGAAAGGCAGAAGTTTCGAAGCCTCTAGACCAGGAAAAGTTGGCTCCGAACTGGGAAGGACCCTACAAGATAGCGGACACCTACGGGCTGAGAGCTTACCGACTGGAGACTCTAGAAGGGAGCGCCATTTCCCAGACTTGGAATGCCGACAATCTGAAGTTGTACTACCAGTAAACTCTGTGTGCCCTTGTTCGGAATACAAATTCAGCTTCAAAACTTCAGAATTTAGAATCTCAGCACTCCAACGGTGTGTCAGTGCTTGCTAGTAGTACGAACCCCGACGCCACGGCTTGGGCCCAGAATTTCATTGGAAATCTGTGACCCAATCATCGATGGCACGTCGGACTCTTGCGATGACCGACATATCTACGTTGGTGGACGGCCGGCGATGGCGATGAAACCTCCCTAAGTTGAAGCCACGCCCCTTCCGCAGCCAGCTCTTGAGCAAGGCGACTGGCTAACTTGCCGACTTGACTACGGTCAAGAAAGGCAAAATACCAACGTGACCAACGTCGCGTTCGCGACATGCCGACCAGGTCACGATCAGTTGAAGGGTACTCGGCTTACCACCATTTATCACACACGTCCGTCAAAGAATCGGGCAAAAGATGACCGACCTGTCATCAACTAAATACGTCGGATACTATTCGACTATCGGACTCTACAAGATGATCGGGTCAAAGAGCTAGCCCGAAGGATGGGTGATGCCCGACTCGACGAATATGCCCGACTAAGGTCTGGGCAATGGGCACTCGACTTAAGCTCTCGACTGTCGGGTCATACGACAGTCGGGAGGCCGATCTAAAGTCGGAGCTTGCTCTGCCTTTACCATGGCATATGCTACCGACTATCCCGGCTAGCTAACTGGGATCTTATCGAACATCCTAGCTAGTACGTCAGGCCTACGACTTATACGTTCGGAAGGATTTCGGCGAGGCATACACGACATATCCCAAGATACATAAAGACAGAGAAAAAGTTAAAAAGATTTTGATTTCATTCAAACTTGAACTAAATTTACAAAATTGGGCCGAAGCCCGATTATAAGTACACTAAACAAAAATAAAAAGATAGAACAAGCTCTGACTACTCACCGGAGTCGGCTTCCTCTACTGGGAGAAGTCTGGGGGCGGTCGGCGTATCCGCTCAGGCCGAGGTAGCATCGGGGGTCGGAGCCGCCTCGCCTTCGACAGCTTGATCTGCGTCGGCCTCCTCCACGGTGGTGCGATCTCCCGACAATGGGTCGGCGACCTCTCTCGCGACTCTGCCCTCCGACTCTGGGGGGACGATACTGCCGAGATCGAGCTCCGGATATAGGCTCTGGATGGCTTCCCGAGCATCCTCGTACCCCACTCGGTACGAGAGGAAGCCGCTTTCCAAAAGTTCTTCCCGGTATTCATCGGAGCCGCGGAAGTCCTCCACGGCCCGACCTATGGCCTCTCTCGCCGACTCTGCCTCCGTCCTCGCTATGTCTGCGTCGGCTTGAGCAGAGGATAAGTTTTCTTCGGCCTTGGCGAGATTCTCCAAATTTATCTGGAGCTGCTCGCGTTCGGCCTTGAGTTCCTTCACGGAGTCATCCCACTCGTGACGCAGCCGACGAACAGTGCGGGACTTTCGCTTGGCATCCTCGCGAGCCGACTGCAGCTCGATCCCCGAAGTGGCCAGAGCACCGGTAAGGCGGGAGACCTCCTCGGTGAGGCGGGAGATCTCCTCTTCAAGCCGGGCCTCTCGATCGACCGACTGCTTCAGCTGGTCGACCATTACCGCCTTGTCGGCCTCGACGGCCATGGCCTTATCTTTTCAGGCCGCCCGGAGATCGCCGAATCTCTGATATCCAGTCTCCAGCTCAGACATGTTATAAATCAGCTGCAAACAACAAGACCAACCGTCAGAAAACCGAACTTATAAAAAAAAATGATGATGAAAATGAAAAGTAAAGGGGAAAGAATTACCCGTATCAGGGTCGGGTAGGAGGAAAGCATGTCGGATACCCGCTGGTTCTTCATTACCTCATGGTCGGCCGGAAGGATGATCGCCTGGCACAAGCTCCTGGCCAAGTCATGGTTGGCCAGGGCCGACGCTCCTTTGGGAAGTAGGGCATCGAACGACGTGCCACGATCGGCCGACCTCCTGTTGTCATCGGGCGCCATCGGGGCCTTCCCTCATTCAGACACCTAGGCCCTGACGTCAGAAAGGGAGGGCAGACTCGAGCCCGACTGGGCCCCTCCCGAGGGTGCAGCGGCCGCCGACGCATGTTGATCGGGCTCACATACCTCTGTCCGAACCTCTTCCACCGGTTGAGCGGCCAGCACATCCTCGACCGTTTCCTCAGTCGCCCATCCCTCGGATGGGGCTGCTCCCTCAGCCGATCGTTCCTCGGACAGGGCTTCGGTGGGCACTGTCGACACCGACAGTGCGATGATCAGCTCCCGATCCGACACCCGTTCAGAATCGGGCTCCGCTCCCGCCACCGTTGGTGCTACTTGGGGCCTTTTGGGAGGCCGTGATGGTTCGGCTCCATGCACCGGCCTCTTCCGTGCTGCGTGTTGCCGAACGTCGACTTCCGTTAACCTCACCCTCGGTGGCATGTCTGCAATTTCGACAGAGGATCAGCACCGCAAAAAAAAAAGGGGAAGAGAAAAGAAAAACAGACCTAGGCGAGGAACCGAGCTCAGACCGGCATTGTACAGGGCTTGCTCGATGACGAGCTCCCTCTGCTTCGGTACCGAGATATCCTTCAGACGGTGGAAGTCCTCTCGGTCCTCGATCTCCACCCGACTGTTCTCATTTGGTTGAGTTCAGGGGTCCCCCCAGCAGGAAGGGAACCCCCAAGGAACGGGAGAAGAGACAAAGAAGAATTGGTTCTTCCATCCATGAATTGACGATGAAAGATCAGTGATAAAGGAAAGACCCTTCCGAGGGTTGAAAAACCACCACCCTCGGACTTTAGGGTGGGGTCGGAGAATGAAAAAGGCTCAGAAGAGGGAAATACGAGGATTGGTCGGCAAAAGCCGACACAACAAAACAAAGCTGACTACCAGTCGGACTGAGTTCGGCGCCAGCTGCGTCGGACACAGTCTGTAGTAGTCCAGCACGTTCCGGACAAACTCCAGAATCGAAAAGCGAAGACTGACCCAGAGGTCTTCGACGTAAAAAGCCACCTGACCCGCGGGCGGGTTGTTAACCCGACCATCAGCTCCGGGATGAAAAGCCGAAACTGCTCCGGGATGCAGTACTGCTCCCGGAGCCGATCGACGTTCGGCCCCGAAAGTGAAGAGACCTCCACCTCCAGGGTCGATCGAGAATCGTCAGTCGAGTTCGCCGACCGACTTTCTCGTGGGGAGGTTCTGGCCATGATGCTAGAACCGAAGTCAAAGAATGAGGCGAAGAAGAAAGAACTTTTCAAGGAAGCAAGAAAGAAACAAAAGACAACGAAGGCTTCTAGAAAACTCTCTAAGGAAGGAAGTGGAGGCAACTACCTGAGACAAGGGACCACTCGGCCAGAGTCTCGACAATAGGATTGAAAAGTAGGGTTTTGGATGCAGGTGACCCTGTATATATAGTGCCCCTCGACAGTCGGGATGAGAGCACGCCCAATGAGAATCTCCCAGATCGTGACACGTGACAGCATCTGGGTCTTCCCTCGGTCCGACGATTCGACGCATCTATCCCAGATCAGGCCACGTCGCCTCCATCCGCCTAAACGGATTCGGCCCAATGGCCCCCCGCCACGTGGTGGAAAAGCTGTGGCGGTTCGCGTTCCCGAAGAGACGACGGAAACGATGGTTCCTATTCCTGATAGGATGCCTGGCATTGATGGGATGTCTGGCGTCTGGCATCGGACCGATCAATGGTACGATCGTCAGAGTCAGAGCTTAACGCGATGGATATTCACTCCTTTCGCCTGAAGCCGCCGCCCATGCAAGGATGCTGGCCAGCACGTCATCCGACTCAGGAGTGGGGGGGGAACTATTGGGATATACCGACCGGTCTCTCTCACGCCGACTCACCATCGGGCCTGCCTGACCGACGCCCGACTCTACCGACCGACGACTACCGACACCGTCCGACCGAAGGTATGTCGCTCGGGCAGACCCTTTCTGTTCCCGACTGGCCGAACGATGGGGTCCGACCTCCGACTTTCGCAACACGCCAGACTGACTACCGAAGGGTCCCTGGGTCTTCACCCGACATCCCACAACCAAATGCCGATGCATGGCCGGTCGGCTCCCCCAAACACCATTCGACCGCTGAGGGCCACCGTCCTGACAAAGGTATGCGGCATAGCCGCTCTGAGACATTGTCCTGCCAAGGACATAGATTAATCCTAGCGATTTGACAACCCACGATGACTTGACAGTCCGCGATGACTCTGACAGCCTCCGACGATTTGACAACTCCCTCGGTTGTCTGCACCATTAATGGCGGCACAATATCACGCCCGACTATAAAACAGGGAAGGCTACAGTGCTGCGAGGAGGTTCTTTCGAAGCCCTTGAACTCTCCCTCTCTAGTTCTCTCTCTCTCGCTCTCTCGCTGAGCTCCTCTGATTCTTTTCTACTGTTGCCTAGTCTTCTCTCTGACTTGATCGTCGGAGGGTCCTCACCGGAGGCATCTCCGGTCAGTGTGGACTTCTCTTGCAGGTGCTCGTTCCCGACGATCAGGCGACGAGGGGATTGGCCGCAACACACCTATTCATATAAAAAAATAAAAAAATATGACACTGCTTTCGATAAAATGAACATTTGCAAAGAATTTTGAAATAATTCAAACATCTGATAACAAGAAAGGCTGCAGCTTGTGCTAATCTCTTTTCGATATACCGTTTGAACAAAGACTTAAATTATCCAAACCTGGATCTAAAGGGCAAGATTAGGATGTAGCGATGGAAGAATCGATACTTCATGATTGATGTACATAGAAGTAGATGCGGTTGCTTTAACTTGGGTGGCATGGAGGCTATCTCATACCAGGCCTCAGTGCGAGAGGAACCTTGGTGCTTGAAACTTTGCATGGAAAGAAGCAAATAATCTGCTGAATTTATGTAGCTGGTTGATTTTTTTTTTTTTTATTTTGAGCATCAAACATAATCTATACTTTATAATACTTAGTAATTGATGTTTTAAACATGCTATTATAGAGGAAGAGAAATTTGGATACGACACTTTTGAGATTATTTAGATCCAAATATTTTGCAGGAATTTTATATTGTTTGCTTGCTTCCTAAGAACATGTTTTACAGAAAGCAAGAAAAATATTCTGACAAAAAAAAATATTTAATCATTCTATTTAATTTATATTTTATATGAATTAGTTTAATATGATCTTTTTCGCATGATCATGTTTGCATTTAGCTCAAATCTTTCATAGTCACCAAAATGACCGTGAACTCAGTTTCCTGCTGCTCTAGTATTGCTTGCACAAAGAAAATTTTAGGAGCAAGACTAGTAAAGATCGAAGAAATAAAATTGAGAGGAGGAATCATTTTTTTTTTTGCTTTGTTTTTCTAATTTTATGCCACCACTAACTACAAGATAAAGACTAGGCATACGCAGCTAATATTCTATAGTAATAGGAGATATAGACTCAACAAACTAATCTGGACTAACAAACTCACCAAGGGTTATTCAAGTAAAAAATAATAAAGCCAAACAATAAAGCTAACATTCCTCCTTAATCCTGATTCAAAAAAGAAGCCATCATTTCAAGCATATGCTTTAACTTGGTAAAAGCATCATACTTCTAACTTGATCTCTCAAAAAATGATAGCATGTATTAGTGTGCTTGCTTCTTCCATGTGCGATAGAATTCTTTGCCAAGTTGATTGCAGAATTATTGTCAATGAAGATCTTCATTGCCCCTCAACTGGAGCATGGATTTGGCTCATTATGTTGAGCAATCATATTGCTTGACATGCACTTGAAGCTACAGCTACATACTCTGCTTTACAAGTTGAAAGTGCAACTATGGGTTGCTTTTTTGATGACCATGAGCAAGCTATAGCACCAAAAATAAAATAGTAGCCAGAGATACTTTTATGGTCATCTAAATCTCCATTCCAATCACTGTTGGAGTAACCTATAAGAATATAATTATTAGATGAGGAATAGAATAAACCATGATCATAAGTCCCCTTTAGGTACCGCATGATTCTTTTGGCCACCTGCATATGAGATTGGTGAGGAGATTCCAAAAACCTACTAATCAAACCAACACCATAAGAAATATCTGGCTTTGTGCGTCTGAGATATCTCAAACTCCCAACAATTTGTTTGAAATAAGTTGAATTAATACGCATCCCTTCTCCATTCTTTGACAATTTGGTACCAACCTCCACAAGAGTTCTCACATAATTACAATCTTGCATATGAAACTTCTTCAAGAGTTCAGTAGTATATCTCTTTTGACAAATAAAAATCCCATCTTCTCTTTGAATAACTTTGATACCAAGGAAATATGACATGAGACTAAGATCTGTCATTTCGAACTCATGCATCGTAGACTTCTTGAAATCTTTAATCATTTTGAGATTATTGCTTATGAATATTAGATTATTAACATAAAGACACACCAACAATATATTTATATCACCAGAGTCATTAATCTTCATGTAGAAAGCATATTCAGATTGTAGCGAAAATTTAGTGCAGGGGCAAAATGGTAATTTTAAAACTTTTTCAAAATTACTATTTTACAGTGAAATTATTAATTAATCTCATTAATTAATACTAATTAAGCCTACACTAGGATCTAAATATGATACAACAGCATGCATTTAAATTTGAAATTCAAATTTGAATCAGTAAACCTTTTACAGTACTATGTTCAGAACACATCACCTTTTGCGGGTAGTCGATTATCGTAATTTGATCACCGTCGGGGGGCTCTGATCGTCACGTCATAGCCACACAAATATATGACCTCTACGGATCATCCACACGAAGCTCCCGTCTGATCAGCTCCTCACGAATGCTAGTTCATGATTTCAACCTTTTGATGGCAGATGTTGATCGAACTCCTTCGATCAATGTGTGCCGACTCCTCGGATGCTCCAGATTATTTGCACGATTGCTTGAGAGGCTGATGGATCTCTCCCTGAAATTTGGTGGACTCACGACACTCGTGGTACACCAATCTCACTTCCCAAACCCTAGGTAGAAACCCTAGGGTACACACTAGAAACCCTGCGCTCAATTTTCTTTCTTTTCTTTCTTTTTCTCTCGGAAGGTTTTGGACCTTCACCTTGCGCACAAACTTTTCTCATGCCCCAAAGTTTCTCTCCTAAAATTTCTACGCACGTCCCACCTTTCTCCTCTTTTTAAAACAATATCGAACGTGTCTTATCCGCGTGAGAGGATAAAGATAAGTGGTTGCACATTTGAATTCAAATCAAATTTGAATTCAAATGCAAAACCAACTCATCCCTATCCACTTGTGCGTGAGAAGAGAAGGGGCGTGAGTTGATTTGTGCGTGGAGAGTTTACACGAGAAACATTTTTTCGTGTAAAATATGGGGCGCACAAGATAAGACCATGGCGCATGGATTAGTTGGTTGCTCATTCAAATTCAAACTTTCTTTTGAATTTGAATGGCCAACCAACTTATTTTTATTCAGATATTTGGTACACAAGGGTGGGCATGGGATGGCTTCTGCGTGGAGAAAATTCATGAGAAGTTGCTTCTCGTGAATTTAAATATGCACAGAAGAAGTGAGGTGGCGCAGGGAGAAAAGTCAAGGTGGTTTGAACCTAATTGAGCCAACCTAATCTAAATAGGTTAAGCGCAATTAGAATAAATTAAATCTAACTTAATTAGGCTTAATAAAATCTTAATCAAATCAAAAATTAACTAGACCTAATCCCTGATCAAATCAGGGACTAAACCACCTTAGCGATTAGGTCAACATTTAACCTAATCGGGTCAATCCAAACTGAATCCAATTCAATTGGATTTGATCCAAAAATAATTACTCAATCAAATTGAGTTAATTAGCGATCAAATCACTAATTAAACCTCTCATAAATATTGAGTCCAAATTCGATGGGCAATCAGGCATCAGAGACCATCGATATGAAACCCTGATCAAAGAGTTCAAATTTCAAATTCAAAATTTAAAATTCAAAATTTTGACCCCGATATCCAAAATGTGTGGAACTCATGATCAGAGAATCCTAATTCTCAATCATAGAGTCCCAGACACATAAGACTCATAATCAGCCATCTGATCAGAAAGGAACCACTAATGTGTGTGACCCCACAAGTTCGAACCTAAGCCGGTAGCACAGGAACCAATTCCTGTACTAATCAAAGTGACCATCTAGCAATGGTACCCGACGACCGGATAGGTCGAATAATCGCAATCGCAATATTCAGAACCTACGTGAATATGGTTATCGTATAATTCATCCCTTTTGACCCCTGTGTTTAGGACGACTCAGGGTTAAACTGTCAACCCTGATGATATCATTCGAATCGTGCTCAACTCAATTAGTCCTGTGACTCCTCACTAGGACTACCCTGGCCAAGGTTTTGCTAAATTGAAATACGACTGTACACAGCTCCTAAACTGGAGTGGTCAATCCCATTTTGACACACGCACCGACAAGTCAAGTACTTGACTACACCCAGCAGGGAATTTAAAATAAGGTGGTTTGATTCAAATTGAGCCAACCTAGTTTAAAATAGGTTAAGCACAATTAAACCAGATTAAACCCAATATAATTAGGCTTAATTAGGCTCAATAAAATCCTAATCAAATCAGAAATTAACTAAACCTAACTCCTGATCAAATCAGGGACTAAACCACCTTAGCGATTAGGTCAACATTTAACCTAATCGGGTCAATCCAAACTGAATCCAATTCAATTGGACTTGATCCAAAAATAATTACTCAATCAAATTGAGTTAATTCCTAATCGAGTCACTAATTGAGTTACTCAATCAAGTACTTGACTACACCCAGCAGCCTTCCGTCATTGAATTAGAAATTCAGGTAGTCCAGTGCCTAAGTGCAGTGAGTTGCTTGCAAGTAACCGTGACGGTCTCAGATCGGAGGGACATTTATACCCATATCCCATCAGAGCAAATCTTGACAGCAGAAATAGCTCCGAAGTTGGTCACGTTCAGTGCAGATGTACCATTACATCTCACCTGTATGCCATACCAGTGTCTCCACACTCTTTGGTTATGAGGACAACCAACCCATATGGCACACAACGACCTATACTCGATAAATATTGTCGTCCTTGGTAACAACGTATCATTTGATCGCGAACATGTTTAAGGACTAAGTGACAAATCCTCCTTTATCGAGTCTAAATAGTCCTAAGGACTTCACCACAACACAGGAGTTCATTAGAAGATGAAACATTTGTGATGAAAAAATACCAAAATAACTTTTATTTATTTATAATTCATGTACTAATACAAAAGGAGCACAACCGTCAACAGACTGACGATTGGCTTTGGGATACTATTCTCAACAATCTCCCACTTGGCCTAAAGCCTATCGGTGCAGTATGTAATACCCATCTTTGACTTGTAGTCGTTGAACTCCTTCACCGCAATGGCTTTAGTGAATGGGTCGGCCAGGTTCTCCTTCCCGTCGATCTTCTGAAGGTCGACGTCACCTCGATCCACGATCTCCCGGATGAGATGGTAGCGGCGCAGAATATGCTTCGTCCGCTGGTGTGCCTTTGGTTCCTTCGCCTGAGCAATGGCTCCAGAGCTGTCGCAGTAGAGCAGAACTGGACCAACAAGGGAGGGTGCTACTCCGAGCTCGGTGATGAATTTTCTCAGCCACACCGCTTCTTTGGCAGCATCTGATGCAGCAATATACTCCGCCTCGCATACTGAATCAGCCACAGTGTGCTGCTTGGAACTCTTCCAGCAGACAGCCCCACCATTAAGGGTAAAAATAAATCCTGACACACTCTTGCTATCATCGCGATCAGACTGAAAACTAGAGTCTGTAAACCCTATAAGTCTCAAGTCCGATTCACCATATATAAGCCATTGGTCCTTAGTATTTCTTAAATACTTCAGGATGATTTTAACAACCTTCCAGTGATTCTCTCCTGGATCAGATTGGTATCTACTCACTACCCCTAGTGAGTATGCCACATATGATCGTGTACATGTCATGGCGTACATGATAGATCCCACTGCCGAAGCATATGGAATCCTACCCATACGTTCTCTCTCTTGAGGTGTTGTCGGACAATCCCTCTTCGAGAGAGAAATTCCATGGCCTATCGGTAGATAGCCTTTCTTGGAATTTTTCATGCTGAACCTTTTCAGCATAGTATCAATGTACGTAGACTGGGATAAGCCAAGCAATTTTTTTGGATCTATCCCTATAGATCCTCATCCCTAGGATGTAGGAAGCTTCTCCCAGATCCTTCATGGAGAACTGTGACGATAGCCAAATTTTTATTCCCTGTAATGCAGGGACATCATTCCCGATTAAGAGAATGTCATCCACATACAATACAAGAAATACTACTACTGGATCATTAGCCCACTTATAAATGCAGGGCTCTTCTCCGTTCTTAACGAAGCCATACGTTTTGATCGTCCTATCAAAACGTATGTTCCAACTCCGAGATGCCTGCTTAAGTCCATAAATGGACCTCTGTAGCTTGCACACCTTAGACTCATCTGTGGATGTGAACCCTTCAGGTTGTATCATATACACCTCTTCGTCCAGCTCTCCATTTAGGAAAGCTGTCTTCATATCCATCTGCCAGATTTCATAGTCAGATGGGCAGCTATCGCAAGCATAATCCGAATGGATTTGAGCATTGCCACAGGAGAAAACGTCTCGTCATAATCTATACCATAACGTTGACGATATCCCTTGGCAACCAGACGGATTTTATAGGTCTCCACCTTTCCGTCTGCGCCCCTCTTCCTTTTGAAGACCCACTTACACCCTATGGGTTTTACTCCTTCGGGTGGGTCAACCAATGTCCACACATCGTTGACCTTCATGGACTCCATTTCGGATTTCATGGCCTCTAGCCATTTCTCAGAGTCAGGTCTCTGCATTGCATCCATGTAGGTGATCGGATCCTCATCGTTTTCATCAAGTTCGACAGGATCACCATACCGGATCAAGAAACCATAGTATCTGTCCGGTTGATGTGGTACTCTACCAGACCGCCTTAAGGGTGCATAATCAATGGGCTCCGGATATGATCTAATCAAAACCAGTTCAGGTTCAGTAACATGTGTCGGTTTTTTCACCTGTCGAACTTCGTCAAGTTCGACCTTAGAGGTAACAGTTTTTTCACTAAGAAACTCCTTTTCTAAAAAAATTGCCTTAAGGCTAACAAACACCTTTTGCTCATCAGCAAGATAGAAATAATATCCTTTGGTCTCTTTTGGGTACCCTATAAAATTACACTTGTCAGACCTAGGTCCAAGCTTGTCTGTAATTAAACGTTTAACATAAGCCGGACACCCCCAAACCCTAAGGTGCGAGAGTACTGGCTTACGTCCTATCCATATCTCATATGGCGTCTTGGCTACAGACTTACTCGGAACTCTATTTAGAAGGTAACAAGCCGATTCGAGTGCATATCCCCAGAGGAAGATCGACAGACCAGCAAACCTCATCATTGATCGAACCATGTCTAACAGGATCCGATTCCTCCTTTCAGACACACCATTATGCTGTGGTGTTCCAGGAGGAGTCCACTGAGAGAGAATCTCATTCTCCCCTAGATACGTCAGAAACTCATTGGAAAGGTATTCACCTCCTCGATCAGATCGAAGAGTTTTAATATACTTTCCAGTTTATTTTTCTACCTCATTTCAGAATAGTTTGAACATTTCAAATGATTCCGACTTATGCTTCATTAAATAGACATATCTATACCTAGATAGGTCGTCTGTGAAGGTTATGAAGTAGAAAAATCCACCTCTTGCACTTGAGCTCATGGGTCCACATACATCAGAATGTACCAGACCTAAGAGTTCACTGGCTCGCTCACCTTTTTCAGTAAAAGGTGACTTGGTCATCTTCCCAAGAAGACAGGACTCACAGGTTGGAAGTGATTCACAATCACTAACTTCAAGAATTTCTTCTTGAGCCAATCTGTTTATCTTGTTCTTATTGATATGACCTAGCCTACAGTGCCAAAGGTAGACTTCTGACACATTATCTATTCTAGAGCGTTTACCGAAGTTTTGAACCACATTAACAGACTGTGATAGTAAGTAAATTCTATTATTTAATTGTCCAACAAATATTGTAACACCATTCAAAATGATATTGCAAATATTTCTTTTTATTAAAAAATCATAACCGTACATGGCCAAAAGACCTACAGAAATAATATTTAATAAAAAACTTGGACAATAGTGACATTCACTCAGAATTACATTATGAGAATTGATTACAAGACTCATGATTCCTAAAGCTAGAACTGAAACTTTGCTTCCATCTCCAACGTTCAGGAACCTCTCACCTTCATCAAATCTCCTACTGACCTGCAGACCCTGCATCGAATTACAAATATGATAAGGGCTTTCGGTATTCAATACCCAGGCAGTAGTATCACAAATCGAAAAGTTGCAAGGAGTTATCATATAATTACCTTGCTTCTTCTTTGGCCTGTTCGGGTCCAGGGAGGCAATGTATTGAGGACAGTTCCTCTTCCAATGCCCGTGCTTCTTGCAAAAGAAGCACTCCGCCTGGCTCTGGTCGTGCATGCGCTTCTTGGTCTGACCCTGTGCTACTGTCCCAGCATGAGATTACACCTTCTTATTTTTCTTCTTCTTGTTCTTCTTCCCCTTCTCAAAGGGTTGACGACGAGAAGAAGACCCTCCCACTACATTCACCGACTCCTTATGGAGTTGGTGATCCTTCTCAAAGTTCTGCAGCAACCCCAACAATCCGTGGTAGTTTACTGCAGGCTTTGTCATTCGAAAATGAGTAAGGAATGGGAGGAAGGACTTGGGCAAGAAATTAAGGATCGCATTCTTATCGAGCTGCTCGTGCAGAGGAAAGCCCAATTTGCTTAGGCACTCAATCATCTCGATCATGTACAGTACATGATCAGTGACTGAGGCCCCATCCCTCATCCGAGCATTGAAAATGACACAACTAGTTTTGTGCCTTTCAACATCGTCAGGCGTGCCAAAGGAGTCGTTCAACATTTGAAGCATCTCCTGTGGCTGGGCGTTCTCAAACCTTCGGCTGAACTTGTCATTCATTGCTGCCAGCATAATACATCGAACGGTGGTGCGATCATTGAGCCACTTCAAGTAAGTGTCTCGGATCGCCTTACTAGCATTCGGAGCTGACTCCTCAGGTGCTGGATCCGTTACTACATAAAGGATCCACTCATGCTCAAGGATGATTTTTAATTTTCGATACCAGCTATCGAAATTGGGTCCCATGAGCTTGTCATTATCTAATAATGACCGGAGCGACAGGGTAGTGGCCATAGCTGCATAAAGGAAAACGAGACCTCTATTAGTACATAAATTAATACTAAAGACTTGGACTTTAGTCTAAAATTTTTTCCAATATTTTTACGAACTGGTAGCCTCATCCTCCAATTCGAGGAATTACTTTAATTCCTTAATGGGTACTAGAATCCACACAGACTACACACGAGCCCAACTTTGGTTGGTCAATCCATGTGCATCTATGGGTAGGTTCTTAACCAGTTGTTTCTCTAAACAACTTCTAGTAATTGATTTTGCCCCAGAACCTAATCAGTAGGCTTTGACCTCTACTGAAAAGATCTGGTTAGGTCCAACCATTAACATGACTTAATTTAGTGAATCGGACCAATAAATGATCAGACCCGACTTTGGCCGGCCAACCTAACCACCATCAGAAAGACTCAATCAAATTATCATATTATGAATAATAATTTCATTAGCCAATGAGCACCAGGCCTTTGGGCCTCCAATGATCATTGAACTAATGGACTCATTATCACTCACTTAATGGGAGGCTATGACTTAGTTATCATTATAACTTAATCATTTTAGGGACCTAATAATTTTGAGGATTTTATTAAAGAATAGTAGAGAAGAAATCATCCAGCCAATTTCAATCCTCCCACTGACTTCACCAAGTCAGATTAAAAAAGGATTTAATTAAAGCTGGCATTAGGAGCACCTAAATCAGTCACACTGATTTACCTAATGACATGGGTGAGCTTTAATCACCAAGTGATCTAATCAAAATCTAACTTACCAGATTGGTCAGGTAAGTGAGATCAGTGGTGGGGATTTGCCATTAACTCGTCAATGATCGAATCAATACGAGTAGCTCCCGCTTAAGAACCACTGGTCAAAACTGCCGAACTTACCTTAGACACCAACCGGTTCATTAGTTTTAATTTTGATCAACTTAGTAAATAGGGCTCCACCGCGTAGCCATGAATTAAGTCCATCTTGGTCTAGTTAAAGACATGGACCCATTCAACTACAACTATTGAAGTTGAGTCTAGAGTATCCTTGACGTAATCTAATTCAACTTTTGATTAGATTTGACCAATTACTCCATTTAGTCTATTTTTTAAGCTAACCTTAGGTCTAACCCAATTATGAACCTAATTCATCTAACCCATTGACCCACAAGTTTATGCAATTGTCTTAGGTCTTAATTCACAATTCTAGACCTACTAGACAACACTTAATTCTTTTAATTAAGTACTTGGGCTGATGGGTCAGGATTTGGCATTTCAAAAATAATTTTCAAATTTTGAAAGATTTTATTTTCTGTTCACCAAATATGTTGACTCATTTCACAAACGGATCAGCACATTTCATAAACAATAATTCTATTGCTCATTTCATAACAGAAAATAACTCAAAATAAATTATAATTTTTTTTTAAATCTAATCTAACACATTCATGATAAATTTCTTAATTAAGTCCTTTCGCTGCTTCATCGGCATGGGATATAATTGCATCGGCACCCCTACCGCCATAGGAGACCCCATCGAATGGGAAGAGAGGACCTTTAAACCCTACTTTTCTCCTATGACCGGACGGCCATGGCAACCAACCCAATTAGATTACTTGCTACTTGGATCAAGTATATCTAAATATACCAATTTCAAAATTTAAATTTTAAATTTTAAATTTTAAATTTCAAATTTCAAATTTTAAATTTCAAATTTGAGATTTCAACCAAATTTTAAATTTCGAATTTCCAATCTTTGAATTTTAAATTTTAAATTTTGAATTTCAAATTTCAAATTTTGAATTTCAAATTTCAAATTTTAAATTTGAGATTTTAACCAAATTTTAAATTTCAAATTTCCAATCTTTGAATTTTAAATTTTAAATTTCAAATTTTAAATTTCAAATTTCAAATTTCAAATTTCGAATTTCAAATTTGAGATTTCAACCAAATTTCAAATTTCAAATTTTGAATTTCAAATTTGAAACTTCTAACAAATTTCAAATTTTAAATTTTAAATTTCAAATTTTTTTGAATTTTGAATTTTGAATTTTGAATTTCAAATTTAAACTTATAGATTACACCTTAATCTATATATGCATATGTATATCATATTCTAGAACCATGCTCTGATACCATTTGTAGCAAAAATTTAGTGTAGGGGCAAAATGGTAATTTTAAAACTTTTTGAAAATTATTATTTTACAGTAGAATTATTAATTAATCTCATTAATTAATACTAATTATTCCTACACTAGGATCTAAATATGATACAACAGCATGCATTTAAATTTGAAATTCAAATTTGAATCAGTAAACCTTTTACAGTACTGTGTTCAGAACACATCACCTTTTGCGGGTAGTCGATCACCGTAATCTGATCACCGTCGGGGGGCTCTGATCATCACGTCGCAGCCACACAAATATCTGGCCTCTGCGGATCGTCCACACGAAGCTCCCTTCTGATCAGCTCCTCACGAATGCTAGTTCGTGATTTCACCCTTTGATGGCAGATGTTGATCGAACTCCTTCGATCGATGTGTGCCGACTTCTCGGATGCTCCGGATCATCTGCACAGTTGCTTGAGAGGCTGATGGATTTCTTTCTGAAATTTGGTGGACTCACGACACTCGTGGCACACCAATCTCACTTCCCGAACCCTAGGTAGAAACCCTAGGGTACACACCAAAAACCCTGCGCCCAATTTTCTCTCTTTTCTTTCTTTTTCTCTCGAAAGGTTTTGGACCTTCACCTCACACACAAGCCTTCCTCACGCCCCAAAGTTTCTCTCCTAAAATTTTTACGCACGTCCCACCTTTCTCCTCTTTTTAAAACAACGTCGAACGTGTCTTATCCGTGTGAGAGGATAAAGATAAGTGGTTGCACATTTGAATTCAAACGAAAACCAACTTGTCCCTATCCTTTTGGGCGTGAGAAGAGAAGGGGCATGGCTCTTTGTGCATGAAAAATGTTTCACGAGAAACCTTTTCTCGTGTAAGTAATGTGGCGCACAAAATGGATAAGGATGAAGGGGCAAGTGATAAGTTATCCATTCAAATTCAAACATGCTTTGAATTTGAATGGCTAACTAATTATTTTATCCATCCATATGGTGCACAAATGAGGGCGTGGAGAAGGTTTTTGTGTGAGAAAAATTTTATGAAAAGTTTCTTCTCGTGAATTCAAATGGGTGCAAGGAAGTTGGGTGTCGCAGAGAATTTAAAACAAGGTGGTTTGATTCAAATTGAGCCAACCTAGTTTAAAATAGGTTAAGCACAATTAGACCAGATTAAACCTAACATAATTAGGCTTAATTAGGCTCAATAAAATCCTAATCAAATCAGAAATTAACTAAATCTAACCCTTGATCAAATCAGGGACTAAACCACCTTAGCGATTAGGTCAACATTTAACCTAATCGGGTCAATCCAAACTGAATCCAATTCAATTGGACTTGATCCAAAAATAATTACTCAATCAAATTGAGTTAATTAGTGATCAAATCACTAATTAAACCTCTCATAAATATTGAATCCAAATCCGATGGGCAATCAGGCATCAGAGACCATCGATATGAAACCCTGATCAAAAAGTTCAAATTTCAAATTCAAAATTTGAAATTTAAAATTTTGACCCCGGTACCCAAAATGTGTGGAACTCATGATCAGAGAATCCTAATTCTCAATCATAGAGTTCCAGATACATAAGACTCATAATCAGCCATCTGATCAGAAAGGAACCACTAATGTGTGTGACCCCGCAGGTTCGAACCTAAGCCGGTAGCACAGGAATCAATTTCTGTACTAATCGAAGTGACCATCTAGCAATGGTACCCGACGATCGGATAGGTCGAATAATCGCAATCGCAACATTCAGAACCTATGTGAATATGGTTACCATATAATTCATCCCTTTTGACCCCTGTGTTTAGGACGACTCAGGGTTAAACTGTCAACCCTGATGATATCATCCGAATCGTGCTCAACTCAATTAGTCCTGTGACTCCTCACTAGGACTACCCTGACCAAGATTTTGCTAAATTGAAATACGACTGTACACAGCTCCTAAACTGGAGTGGTCAATCCCATCTCGACACACGCACCGACAAGTCAAGTACTTGACTACACCCAGCAGCCTTCCGTCATTGAATTAGAAATTCAGGTAGTCCAGTGCCTAAGTGCAGTGAGTTGCTTGCAAGTCACCATGGCGGTCTCAGGTCGGAGAGACATTTATACCCATATCCCATCGGAGCAAATCTTGACAGCAGAAATAGCTCCGGAGTTGGTCACGTTCAGTGCAGATGTACCATTACATCTCACCTGTATGCCATACTAGTGTCTCCACACTCTTTGATTATGAGGACAACCAACCCATATGGCACACAACGACCTATGCTCGATAAACGTTGTCGTCCTTGGTAACAACGTATCATTTGGTCGCAAACATGTTGAAGGACTAAGCGACAAATCCTCCTTTGTCGAGTCTAAATAGTCCTAAGGACTTCACCACAACACAGGAGTTCATTATAAGATGAAACATTTGTGATGAAAAAATATCAAAATAACTTTTATTTATTTATAATTCATGTACTAATACAAAAGGAGCACAACCGTCAACAGACTGACGATTGGCTTTGGGACACTATTCCCAACAGTTGGAGACCTATTCAACAAGTAAACAAAACATGAAACAGCTTCACCCCAGAATGAATTGGGCATTTCTTTTACCTTTAGTATGCTCCTCGTCATATTCATTATAGTTCTATTTTTTCTTTTGGTAACTCCATTGTGCTATGGAATGTAAGAAAAAGTGACTTCATGCTTGATTCCCTATTCTTCATAATATTTATTAAATTCATTGGAAGTATATTCAACCCCACCATCAGTTCGTAGAACTTTAACAAAATAACCACTTTACTTTTCAACATGCACCTTGAACTTCTTAAAGCAATCAAAAACTTCAGACTTCCTTTTGCAAAAGATAGACCCAAATTTTTTGAGTAAAATCATCCATAAATGTCAAAAAAATACCTATTATTACCATTTGACAAGATATTCATTGGGCCACATACATCGGAATGAATAAGCTCCAGTGGTTGTATTGCATGTCGCTGTTCTGCTGCAAATGGCAATCTGTGATGCTTTCTAAGAGTGCAAGCCTCACACAATTGTTCTGGATGATGAATACTAGGCAAGCCTTTCACCATATTTTCTCTGACAAGCATTTTTAAACTTCTAAAGTTCAAATGTCCAAAGTGAAGGTGCCACAGCTAAGACTTATCATTTATGGCATTGAGACAATTATAAACACCACTGAAAATATCAACTTGAAACATAGGATTCTTTGTCAAAGGTGCTTTGAGAATGAGCATACCTTTTTTATCAAGAATGGAAAGTTGGTTGCCATAGAGGTTCATAGCATACCCCTTTTCCGCCAACTGACCTATACTAAGCAAATTACTCTTCATGCCTGGCACATAGAAGACACTAGAAATATACTTACGATCTTCATTCTTCAAGTTGATAAGAATCTGTCCTTTTCCAGTCACTGGTATGGTACTGTCATCGGCAAATTTAACTTTGGTGCGAAATAACTCATCAAGATTAGCAAATAGCTCCTTTTTGCTACACATATGATTGGTACACCTAGTGTCAAGGAACTATGTATGGTAGTTTGGTGCTTCACCAGTTGCAGTGACCATCAAGAGAGCATGGTCGCCACCATAATCATCATCATCTTCTTGTACACAATGAGCCCTCTGAGTGTTATCCTTATATCTGCACTCATTTGAATAATGGGCATATTTGTCACAAGAATAACACTCAACATTGGATTTGTCATACCTTCCTCTACCGTGTCCACGGCCATGACCTCTTGAGTTTTGTTGATGGCTAGTACTTGATTTTTCTTGATTATTGCCTCCAACTCCATGATTGTTATTATGACCACCACGATCTCTATTGTAGTAATAGCCACCATGTCCTCATCCTCTGCCATGAGAACCACTGGGCTTTTGGCTTGTTTTACCACCTTGATCACCTTTGATGGGGACTTGACTTTGAAGAGCTTGCTCAATAAGGTTCTTAACTTTCTTCTCATTCATGCGTTGTTCATGGGCTTGCAAAGTGCTGGATAATTCCTCAATAGTCATTGAAGAAAGATCATGTGCTTCTTCTATCGCCACCATGATATGCTCAAATCTAGAAGTGAGTGACTGTAAAATCTTCTCTACTTTGGGTTGCTCCTTGTACTCCTCTCCATATATTTTTATTTGATTTGTCAAAGTAAGAACTCGAGTAATATAAGTAGTAGTAGTTTCTGAAGACTTATATTGATGTCTCAGAGTTTGGAGTCTCACCTTCTTAACTCTGTCCACACCTTTGTATGACATCATCAAGGTATCCTAAGCTTGCTTTGATGTGATTGGTCTCACAATCTTCTCAAAAACTTCATCATTCACCTCTTGATGAATGAAATGTAATGCCTTCTTATTCTTTTTCTTGCTCTCGTGGTGGGTGTTCTTCTGTGCATCGGTTGCATTTTCTGCAAAATCAGCAACACCATTTTCCACGATATCTAGCAACTCATGGTAATCGAAAAGCACCCTTATTTGAACACTCCACCGATTATAATTTTTTCCATCCAAGATAGGAATTGAGAATTGAGTCGAGCTATTCGTTGTACAAGCTCTGATATCACTGATGTAGTATTACTTACACAAACAAAATTATAGGAGCAAGATGAGTAAAGATCGAAGAAATAAAATTAAGAGGAGGAATCAATTTTTTTTTTTTTTTTGCTTTGCTTTCCTGATTTTATGCTACCACTAACTACAAGATAAAGACTAAGCATACATAGCTAACATTCCATAGTAATAGGAGATATAGACTCAACAAACTAACCTAGACTAACAAACTCACCAAGACTTATTCAAATAAAAAACAATAAAGCAAAAGAATCAGGATTAACAGCTAACACCTACAAGGGGGTTTGGACTTTGAGTTTGAACAACTAGGCAAATAGATTGTTGATACTAATTATAATTTTGGTGCATCTGTCACTAAATTTGAAACTTTTTATTACCCTCCATTTAAGCTTTTCTATCAGCTTCTGTTCATCTTGAAGGACAATGAATGCTTTCATTGAATTATTTCTAGGTATTATTTACAAAAAACACTTAGAGGAAGTCATGATAGCTGAGTAGAGGATTGATGAAGTCTTGACATGGCTTAGGATTAAGCTATGCAAAGTACGAACATAACATTATACAGGATTGATAGGGTAGAACATGTATAGTATTTTGTAGTATATCAATAGATTTTGCTCTTGAAATCTGCAAATTGTTTACACACCATTCCCTTGACTAGTGGAGGAGACGAAAGGTGTGGAAGGTATTTGCAAGCTCTCCAGGTTCCCCATCAGCATCTGAACCACTCTGGTCATAGAGGGCCTATCCAGGGGCACTTGGCTATTGTGATGGATTGAATTGAGGGGTCGATGAGGGTTATTACTATACATCTCTTTTATTATGGAACATTCAGAAGGGATTTTGTAGATCAATATATTGGTTACTCCATTGTCTTTTTACAATATTTGTTTTTTATTTGTTTGACTTGTTTGGTTGTATTCAAGTTGTATGAGTGCTCCGCCTTAGCCAAAAAAAGATAATTTTCGGATGGACCCTTAGTAATGTGAATGGTGATGGAAAGAGAGGAATGGAGGGGTCTGGATTGTATCTTATGTCCGAAAGAATAATTGATTTTCTCTCATGATGTCAGCCACTAGATGACATCTCATATAGATTTCAAAGCACCATCGAATTTTTCTTTCATCTGCTTACATAGCTTTCAAAGTGTAGATTGGGCAATCTAACGGTTAGCAATATGAATGGAGGTGAATCATTCTTTAATGTAAAAGATGCAACTTGACACCTTCTATGCCTTCTAGGGGACCATAGAAGGCGCATTTGTCACATTATGATTTGTGAAAGGGTGTTGGCATGGAGGCCCACCATGTGACAAGGAGTGGTGTGATGGGATGTTCATAGCCATTGGATGAGAATGGTGACATTTAAGGAAACTTATGATTGGTGGGGTTTGGCATCCAAATCTTTTTCAGAAATAACTGGAGGGATCGGAGTCAACAGGAGAGGAAAGCTTTGCAATTGGTTGGGGTTGACCTTGGGTTCACTTACCCTATTGAGGTAGGAGATAATTTAGTATTTGGTTCTAAATAGAGATTTTATAGGAGCTCATACATGTCACTAAGGAGGGCCCCTTTGCATCAATCTTATATCATGCTTGAAATTGCTATGTGTTTTTTAAAAAAATTAATAATAAAGTGGTTATGCTACTACTATATTGCCATAAACTGACTATCACAAGACATCAATAGTAGATAAAAGATTAAAGAAAAAACAAACCCAAAAAAAAATATGAGAGAGTAAGCAATAATATATAAAACAAGAGAAGAAAGCTATAATTAGCTCCAAATAGAGTAAGTAAGCATTAGGTTAAATGATGGCCCAAATTGCATCCTCAACACCTTAAAAAATCATTGAAACTGTGCAGCAAGTAGAAAAAAACTAGAGGCCCTTACTTGTGAGTATGGGATTATGAAACACCAGAATTTGAACAATTAAAATGCCTATAATAGATTTTCTGAATAGAGACACTTGCATATGGTTGTAGAAATAGCCACGCAATATAAAAAGATGAAGCAAAGGAACCTTAGAAGTATAAACATGACATGAAAACCCTGATGATAAAAGCCTTGGACTAGATGGCTTCACTTTTCTCTTCTTCCAACATTTTTGGGATTTGGTTATCCAAGATTTGATGCTCTTCTTCACTTAGATGTTCTTCCCGAATCTTGACCTAGCCAAAATCAACTATGTTTCCCTCACCCTTATCCCAAAGAAAAAAGTGGCTAAGGTACCTTCCGACTTTCAGCCAATAAGTCTTGTTCATTGTTGTATAAGAATTTTTACCAAGCTGCTCGCTAACAAGTTGAGACATTTCTTGAATGACTTAATCGATTCTAGTCGAACTACTTATATTAAGGGGCATTCTATTTTGGATAACTATTTCTATGCCAGTGAGATCATTCACTACACCAGGCGATCCTCTGGATAAAATCTGATTTGCAAAATAGACTTCCCAAAAGCCGTCTATCAGATTATTCCTTCTTACATTGTCAAAATTCTATCTTGGTTCAACTGCTATATCCCTCATTTTTCATTCAACTATCTTGGGCAGTCGTTGGATGGTCAGAGGCTCTCAAGATCAGACTAAAATGTTCTTCTCTTAAAGGTTGAATCCCGGTCTACCACATAAAAATTCAAGCTTCTTTCCTTTATAGGGAGGCTCATCTTGGTCAACTTAGTTCTCATCTCGCTATCCTTATACTTCATATCTTTATTCAGGTTACCTACTTGGGTGGCTAAGAAGATCGACTCTTATTGATGGCCATTTCTTTGGGCCAGGTCCTCCTTAACCAGTGGCTTATCTTGTAAGGTCAGTTGGAGTATCGTTTGCCTGAAAAACAGGATGGCTAAGGTTAAGAATATTTACTAGTTAATACCTCTCTTCTTGCTAGGTAGTGGTGGAGATTGCTCTCAAATGAATTTGGTATGTGGAAGAAGCAAATTTAGTGGCCATATCATAAGAAAATTAGGTTAGCTAACTTATAAAGACCACCTAGGAGGTACTCTTCCTTATGGCAAGATGTCATGCATGTCTTATCTGCCTTTTGGAATCGCGCTCAATTTAGCTATGCAATAGTCTCCACAGCCTCTTTTGGAAAGATAATTGGATCATCAACACTCCCCTCCAAGTGCTTTCTCTGACCTCTTTAAGCTCTATAGGAACAAGAATGACATGGTAGCAAGTTACTTCAATTCGAGTTCAAGAAGATGGCATCTCAAACTACTTTCTAATTCTTCATTTGAGGTATGCACCCAATTTGCCCACATCTTTACAATCTTGAGCTCTATCATGCTTTGTAGCAATGAGGACCGGCTAATTTGGAAGGCTATTGGCAACGGTGACTTCACTACTGACTCGTTGTATCAATTTCTTAACTCCTCTGGGAGCGTCTATAGGTTTGCTTCCACTTTGTGGAATCTCTATTTCTCTGAAGGTTTGATATTTCCTATGGCTATATTGGAATAATAAATTGAATACCAGAGATGCTATTGGAAAGAAGCTCGGTAAATCTTAGGTGGCTATTCAATCTGTAGCTCTTCATCTAAAATTATTGACCACCTCTTCTCCTGTTGCCTCCTCTCTATGATTTGGAAGTCCATGTCTTGCCTTGGGGGTCTTCCACCCTCAATCAACCTTCAGGTACATATGCATAGATTGGATGGAAATAAAGTTTTCAAAGGCTGTCCAACCAGTTATCCTGATGCTCTTTGTCGATGTTGCTGGGACATGCTAAAAGGAATGTAACTCTAAGCTCTTCCTATAAAGAACCTCCTCTACATTGGTGGTCGCACGCGATGCCTTTTTCCTCTTCAATGATTGGCTTGTCCTCTGCAAGCCCAAGTAGCTTATAGTCTTTGGTGCAATTTGGTCAAAGATAAAGCGAGTCCCCACTTCCTTGGCTAGCGCCTAATCTCCATTATCTTGCATCTTGGTCTGTCCTCATTTGTAGATGTATCCTATTCGTCTCCTTAGAAGTATTTCTCTTCCACTATGTCAAGGAGCTGTGTAACCTCTCTAACTTGTAACTCTTTCTCTGATTCTTTTTTAATAGGATCTTCCTGGTGGTTCTAGTGGCTTTCAATTTAGATAAAAAAATAAGAAGAATTATAAAACTATAGGAGAATGGGAAACTAGGCTCTCAATCGCTATAGAGAAAGAAAAGAAGCCCAAGAATCTGCAATATAACATGAAAAACTAGATAATTATAGATAAAAAGAAGACTGACAATAGACTAAAGATAGAGGCCATTACAAAAATTTAGAAACCACAAGTCTGGTAGCCTAAAAAATCATTAGAGAGCACCACAACCTATCTTTTGAGATTCAATTGAAACATAAAGAGAAGACGGAAAGCAAAATAAGCAATATTAACCATTTGCAAAATATTAGATTCAAAATTTGTGTAGCTAATATATGAGCCAGATTAGGATGAACCTTCTCATATTGAAACTAAAAAGTTATCATTCAATGCATGCTCAGCTGCTCACAGCTGCTTTGTTAGTAGCTTGATGTCCTTCCCTCCTCATGTGCAACACCTTGAATTTTTTAAAAGAGTGCTTCCTTTGCAAGATATCCTGCAATATTGGAGAGCAACCAGCACTGCGGTGTGAAAAACAACTAATCTAGGCCACTGCAACATACAATCAAACTTTTCGTGGGTTATAATGAGTAACTAGAACATATAGTCTCAGCCAAGCCCCATTAATATTAGTTCAGCATAAGATAGCGAACAAGGCCACTTATAGCTTCCTAGTTTCTCAGGGTCCCATCAAAGTTCACCATCAACACTCTAAAAGAAAGGGACATCCAAGAAATAAAGGTCGAAGAGGGATGAGGCTGATGAATCAACTGAGAGATACCTAGGTCTTTGACCAAGTGCCAATGGTGAGTAAGTGTGAACCAGGTAACTGGAACATATCATAATAGAAGCAATGACAGTCTCACCAAATCCTCTGCTGTATTATGCTGCTATCAAAAAAAATACTTATTTATGCCATATAGGTGGTCATTGCTCATATCACCTTCCTTACCAAGATATAAGATATTTGAAATTATTGTTGATGAATAGAAATTTGCTATTTAGGACTCGATAGTAAAGTACTATCTCCTCAATCCTAACAAGATTTCCATAAGATTTTAGAGTAAAGATGCTAGTTTACCATGGTAAAGTCTTAGATATTTGTGCAAATAGAATCCAATTTTCATTGACATCTTGAGGACAGTATAGAGTATGAAAAACATAAATCTTTTGTGTGAAAAACCATCTCCAACTTTCATTGAGATTTCGAGGGCAAATAAGATATGAAAAATATAAATTTTTTGCATGGAAAATATGTCAAGACATATGAGTACACTTAATTACACATGCTTAGAACCTTCACATTGAGTTGTAGCAAAATTTTGTAACCTCTAGCAAGTACTATTTTTTTAGGCATAGTCTAACAAGTGAGAAAATGTTGTCACTACTATGACATCATATGGATGAACTTCTCTCTCTAATCTTTTTAGAGAGAGAAGGTTTGAGAAATTTTTTTCCTCCCACTAATCTTTGAGCACTGAGGCCTCCTCTGACGGATCCCTTCCTTTAGCGATCGACCACTGGGCCCCTCTCTCTTCTCCTTTCTCTCTCCCTGTTCTCCTTTTTCTTCCTCCTCTCTCTTGTTTTCTCACTACTTGAAATAAGGGCTTCACTAGTGAAATTTTCTGACGGACATGATCCATCAGAAATTTCTGATGGATCACTAATAGATTAACGTCAAAAAAGGAGGTACAAAACATAATTGATATATCTCAAAATCTCTGATAAATTTTTGATGAATTATTTATCAGAACCAACTTCATCAGAACATCTGTTAAAACATCTGTCTGAATTTTTTTAAAAAATCTAAATAATATAAAAAATATTTGGGACTAATTTTGTGTTAAATTATTTATCAGTAATATTTCTAACCAAAACTTTCATCAGAAACATAATTTTAATAATTTTTAAATTATTAAAATATCTATTTCTAATAGAAGAGCTATCAAAAATTTGAAATAAATTTTGTGATGGATAATTTGTTAGAAATTAACATCATAAGTATGATAAATTTTGTGATGGATAATTAGTCAATAATTAACATCATAAGTTTGTGATGGATAATCTATCAAAAATTAATAACACAAGTTTGAAATTTTGTGATGGATAAATGGAAGGATTTGAACTCTAAATCCTTAGATAATTTATTCACTACTTTAGCCATCAAAACCTAACCAAGACATACTTATACCATGATTGATAAACTATTTATACTACTTAAACCCTTCTATATAAATCCAACTCAAAACCCTTATTTTCCCATTGACTAAGCTTCCCTATTTGAACACCATGTTTTCTGTTTGATTGCTCCTTCATTTGATTAAGGTTCTTGAGGATGAAAGAAGTAGAGAAAAAATAAATAAAAAACTCCAAAAAAATCAGAGGAAAAATTTAGAAAAAATCAGATAGAAATAAGAGAATATGACAAGAATTGAGAGTAATAGTGGTGACACAATAGTAATGATCTAAAAAGTTGTTACTGCGCTAAGTCTATAGTGATGATATTAACATTTGTCATTAATATTGAGTATAATAGTGATAACATATAATATTGTCATAAGAGATTAATTTGTAGTGATGATATATTACTCGTGGCTAAAAAATCATCATAAATAATATATTATTTGTAAGAACATCACGTGCCATCATAAAAATTATACTATTTATGATAATATATAAGCGTTACTAGAAAGTTATGACTAATAGTATATTATTTGTGATAATAATTTATATTATCATAAAAAGATACTATTTATGACAATATACAGTGTAACTAAAAAGTTATCATGATTTGTATATTATTTATGATAATATAAAATATCATTATAAAAAAGATACTCTTTGTGGCGATATGTAATGCATTACTATAAAACCATTATGATTAGTATATTAGTTATGACAGCATAAGATGTTGTCCCAAAAAAATATACTATACATATGCAATATCAAAAAGTTGCCATGATTAGTATATTGGCTTAGTTTAATTTTAGTTTACAAAATATAATTTGTCAATAAATAATAGATGATTAATTGAATTGGCTACTGAGTTATTAAGTATGAGTAAATATTTATTATAAAATAGATTATAATAAAATTATCTATTTTTTATGTAATTTATATTTATATAATTTTTTTATATATAAATATTATCATATTAATTAATTCTTCTCACAAGTTGGTCGAACTGATTTTACTTGAAATTTATCAAACTTGAGTGACTACAATGCAAAATTTGATAGACATGAGGCCAATTCCCCTCCATTAAACTCAATATAGTATCTGTTGCTTAATACACACCTTCGGCCCTTTTACCAAAAAAAGGAAAAAAAACTCAATATAGCCTATGAAATTAGTTAGCTTTGATAGTTTTTGATGTCCCCAACAATATCCAAAAATATTAGTTAGAATGTTATTAATGGAGGGCCTTAACTGTACTTCGTTGTTCATGATCCCTAGCACCCACAACCCTGAGCAACCCACATCCCAAACCCCTTTCCTCAAAACCCTCGCGACTTCACCATGTTCTTCTCCTCCGCCGCCACCGCTGCCGCACCGGTTCAACCAGCCGCTGTGTGGGCTCGGATCCGTCTCGCCAACAGCCGGGACATCCCCCACATCCACCGTCTTATCCACCAGCTGGTGTTGTTCGAGAAGCTGACCCACCTCTTCTCCGCCATCAAGCCCTCCCTCTCCTCCACCCTCTTCCCCTCTCCCCAACCTCCAGGCTTCCTGTCCTTCACCGTGCTCATCCTCGAGCGCTCCCCGAATCTCTTCTCCAAAGGCGATGAAGAGCACAAGGACGCGGCGAACCCCTCTCTCTTCTGCCCGATTGTTCGGCGGGTGGAGCTGAAGTGCTGGAGGACCCGAAGGCGGTGGAGTTCGCGTCGCCGCGCGGCGGAGGGGCGGTGGGGTTCGTGCTGTGCTTCCCGAACTACTCAACCTTCCTGGCGAAGCTGGGGCTGTACGTGGATGATATATTTGTGAGGGCGGCGTGGCGGTGAAGGGGGCTTGGTCGAATGCTTCTGTCGGTGGTTGCGGCGCAGGCTGCGAAGATGGGGATGGGGAGGGTGGACTGGTGCGTGCTCGATTGGAACGTGAATGCGATTAGCTTCCATGAGGAGAGGGGGGTGGAGGTGCTGCTACAGTGGCGGATCTGCCGGCTTACTGGAGAGGCCCTTCAGCGTTATGGGGCGGAGGGTGGTGGCCGGAGTTAGAGCGAGTTAAGTTCCTAATTTTCTATCTTTTTTCCGCTACTTCCTTCTGAATATTGATTTTTTTTTTTTTTTTTTTGTTTTAAGAAAAGGAGCAGAGCAGTGATGGATTTGCCTTTCCTTTCTGTTTTTGTTTTCTAGGGTTCCTTCCCTCCCTTTTCCCATCTTCTGATGATTAGAAAATGCCTTTTTGTTCCTGTAAGCTAGGACTGGGTGGGTGTGTCCGATTGCCGTCATTTCTTTGGGATGTGCTTTCATAGACATTCCTGTTCTATGGGTGCTTTCATGCACATCCCAAGTCCCGTGATTTCATGTATGCATTTGTTTTTGTTGCTTCCAGAAAATTTGCTGGATTACATTTTGTTTCCTGCAAGTAGTTGAGCGACTAAGAGGATCTCATAGTGTGGATGCGTACTGCTGCTCTGCCTACCTTCAGGACACTGTATGGTATAATTGAAGTGGATATAGATGGTGATGAGATCATAATAGTACATCTTGTCAACAAGTACTATACTTACAGCTTTGAGGGGAAGAAAGAAAAAGATTGTTCTTACTACATCCAATTGGCTGGGAGGCAAAAATGGTTTCCTTGGGATGGCCTATATTGCCACTGGCACCTCCTTCATTCTGATCTGTCTTGTTTGCTTTGATTCATGTGAAATACCCAAAGTAAATTTCTACACTGGCATGATAGCATTCCTTTTAACATAATGACGTGTCTTGAAAGATTGCGTACTTTCAATATGTTGATAACAGCTGCATATCAGGATGATCTCTTCATTCCTATCCATTGTTTTTTCTTGTAATTTCTGTATCTCTGTTGTAATATGTTATGTTTGAAGCATTCGGTTTATCATGTCAATAACAAGTTGGTTTTGCAGCAGTGACTTTCTAACTAATGCAATTATGCTGTATAGCAATACATTAAGTCATAGTCTCCCCTTAAGGTTTAAGTATATGTTATCCTTTCTTATGATTTCTGTTTGCAAGCCCCGTGGTGATCCAACTTATTTGTCTTGGAACAAGAAAAGCAACGCCCGCTAATGTGAGATTTCTGGACCAATAATTTCAACCCTCATTCATATTTTTCTTCAATGACAAGTTTTATGATCGAAATCTAGGTTCCAGAACAGGTTAATTTCTTTGGCTACTCAGGTCTCAAACAATTTGATTTACTGTGCCACTGGGGTGGCTCACTGTCAGAATCCATTCAGTTTCATGTGGCTGATTGTTGGCTGGTGATCATCCAGATTAGCTACATATGGGGTCATTGATGCTTAGCATCCCAATTACAGACACTATCCCAATCAAAGTTATTGAGGAGAGTTTGCGAAAAGCTTTTCTTGACAAAGCTTGTATTTTTAAATAGGACAGACAGATATCAAGTGTAGAAGCTTTTGTTTTCTTGTTCTTTGATGTGCATGTTGGGGGGTGGATAGTGGATGATGAGCGACACCAAATTATCAAGAGAACAATGCTGTCTCTGTTATAACTGAAATTAGCTTATGGTAATTTCTGTAATTACATTAATTAAAAATGATTACATATTTAAAATTACTTAGGTGCTCAGAAAAGTAGTGTTTTAAATTTGACTATGTAATTTATAATTTAACAAAGTTCTATTTTTAAATTAGCAAGAAAATGAAGGAAGTACCTTTTTTTTTAATGTTGAGGATAGTTATGAACTGTTGGTACCAATCAAAATGTTATCTGGGTATCTCTATGATGAGGCATAAACATTCTTGACTTAAAAAGAAAGATAAGCCATGTTGTGGCCTCATTGTTGGCCCGTTCACTGAAGTGGACGATTTTTTGAAGGATGTCTAATTATGCTGTTTCCTTTTCCTTTTGACTCTCCTTTCAGTAACATAATTGCAGTAAATCTAAAAAGTTATGATTTTCTTGACCATCTGAATGTTTAGATGAGTCATAAATTTTTGCAACAGCAGCTTAAATTATTTCATTTGATTTCTTCTCAAGTACATGTTATTCTCTCTTTCCTGAACTAGATATGCAATGAGGGACGCCAAGCTGCTTTGGCTGAAATATTGAAAATCCTCACCATGGTCTGTGAAGAAAGTAAGTTGCCTTTGGCTCGGACATGGGTTCTTTGCAGACATGGTAGGATTCTTGCACATGGTGGTGGTTTGGAAAAGAATTGCTCCAGCTTTGATGGTACTTGCACGGGACAAGTCTGCATGTCAACAACTGATGTGGCATTTCATGTCATTGATGCTCACATGTGGGGATTCAGGGAGACGTGTGGAACATCATCTTCAAAAGGGACAAGGTGTCGCAGGTAGGGCATTCACATCATGGAGGCCATGTTTCTTTAAAGATATTACTCAGTTCTCCAAAATTGAGTATCCTCTGGTCCATTATGCTCAAATGTTTGGATTGGCCTGCTGTTTTGCTCTATGCTTACAGACTACTCAGACTGGACATGATGATTATGTATTCGAGTTCTTCCTGTCTCTTGACTGCAAGAATGTTGGTGAACAACTGGCATTGTCGTAGTCAATGACAACCATGATGGAAAAATGTTTTTGTATCCTAAAAGTTATCACTGATGTAGAACTACAAGAAGGATCATCTCTTGAAGTTATTGACATGCTTGAAATTGAGAGTCAAAAATCGATCGGAACCTAAACCAATCTGTATTTGAAGCCGTGAGAATGGTCTTCATACTTTCCTTGAATGTAATCCTGTTGAGGGCCTTAATGAGATGCAGAAAGAGAAGAATGCAATTCCTGAGTTGTCAGAACAACATTTCCTGACAGATGCTAATGATGAAAGGAATACAAAGATTGTTGTTGATTCAAGTGGTACTGGAACTCCTTGTTCTTCCTTGGTCAATAAAAATGATAGGCCACTTGAAAGGAGACAAGGTAAAGCTGAGAAAACAATTAGTCTAGAGGTTCTCCAACAGTATTTTGCTGGGAGCCTGAAAGATCCTGCAAAAGCCTTGGAGGGAAGCTTAAGCGTGCAACTGATGCCTCCAGTCTTTTTTATAAGCTCTTACTTAGCAGTATTTATGGATTTTAAATAATGTCATTAATGCAATGTGCCTTTACGAAATAATCATCGTTATTTTTTTCCTCCTCTGTTGTCTCAGTGCAATTCATGATGTACAATTGGCCTCTGCTTGTTTATCTTCTTACTCATATAACGGGAAGTCCTGGGATGTTGACTCAACCACTAGATTCAACTGTTTTCAAAATTTTAATTTTCTTAACATACAATAGTGAGTCTTTATAGAACCTCAATGCTCATCAACAATTTATGTAGGGTCACATACATTGCATGTGCATAATGCTAGTTTTCTGAAAATTCTACCTTTGTTTGTTGCACTTGCAATCTCAAAACAGATAATCATGTATTTTTCATTTTACATATGTTATGGTGGAGCATCATGTATCTGAAACTAGTTATTTTATGGTTTCACAGTTTGCATTACAACCATGAAACATATCTATAGGCACCATGGAATCTCCAGATGGCCATCTCGCAAGGTCCATAAGGTCAATCGCTCTCTTTCCAAATGGATCTTCTCTTCTATATGTTGCAGGTAACTTATGGATCTCTCTACATATCCTGTATCTTCGCTCCAATTTATTTGCTTCACAAGTTGGCTGCTTTAGTATTTCTCTTCTATAAGTTGTAGGAGCAATATCCATACTTGGAGGTCCTTCCGCATCCTACTCCTGCACAGTCAAACAGCTCTTCATTTCAGTCTAATTGGATACAGGAGCAATTTGAGGAGATGCTCAACAAATGGATGGAGGAGCGAGCGATGGTAGGGACAGTCAAGATAAAGACACGAGTTGTCGCTTAGATGATGGTTCAGATTTCTCACTTGTTTGAAGTTTAGACACATTCAAAGGGCATGGAGATGCCATCTTTAGGCCAATTTTCACATTCTCCTCATGATGATAATGATCCTCTAGTTGCTGATTGACTAGACATTTAATATTTTAGATTTAACATTTATATATATAATGCACTTTTATAAGTATGCGAAGAATTTTTAGTTATGGTATTTGATATATTTTAATGTAATTGATGGTAAACTTTAGATCTTAAATATGTGTAATTGGTTGAATAATAATGCGTGAATCTCAATATTTTGTTTTATTAAATTTGATATTCATTTAAGATTTATAAATTTTTGACAGATTTTTGATAGATTTCTTATCAGTAAATTTTGCGATGAATTATTTGTTAGTGGATGGAAAGAAATTTAAATACAATAGTGATAGATTTTTGATAGATATTCTGTCAAAATTTTTCTTATGGAAAATCTATTAGTATGAGTATCAAGTTGTAATTTTTTTTTTTGATGGATAGTTTGTCAAAAAATTTTTTGATGAATTATCTATCAAGAAATTCTATTACAATTATATTTTTTTGACAAAAAAAACATGCATTGGAGAATGTGGAAAGTATATTTCTAACAGATTATTTGTCACAAATCTATCAAAAAATTTTCTGATGGATACGATCTGTCATAAAAAAATTACTGATATGATTTTTCTGACAGATGAGAATCCATCAAAAAAATCTGTCAGAAATACATATTTTGATAGATTTTATGAATTTTTCTGATGAAATTGTTCATCCATGAAACATTTATTTCTACTAGTGTTTTCCTCTCTCTCTCTCCTTTTTCTCGTTTCTTCTCTCTCCCTATCTTCTCTACCTCCCTCTTCCTCTTTTTCCAACGTTGGTGGGCCAATTCGGTTGGATGCTCACTTATTCCCTCATCCTCTATTTCTCTATCTTCACTGGCCCATTTCAGTGGTGAGCTTGGGCATTTTCGGTTAGTAGTCGAGCTTCTTTCCCCCATCCTCTCTTTCTATCTCTTCATTGGTTTTTCTTGACGATTGATAAGGCCATTTTCGATTGGGAGTCGAGCCCCTTATCCTCTCTTTCCTATTGGACTTTTTATGGGTTATCACTGGCCTTTCTTGATGGTGGGTCAATCGTTGGAATTTGCACTTGATTTCTCACCTGCGGTATGGTTGGTCGGGCCCCCCCATTCCTCTCCGTTCTCTCTTCTCTGCTTCTTTCCTTCGGCTCTAAGGATCTCTATCTTCCTTGATTGGGAACTAAATCCTCCCCCCTCTCTCTCTCCTTCATCTTCTTTCCTTCCTCTAAGGTAGTCCATTTCTTTTGTCTCCAAGCGCTGGGATCAGGATGTTCGCCAGCCTTTCTCGATAGTGGGCCTGCCATTGGAAGCCCCTCTTCCTTCCCTCTCTCTCAACTTCTCATTCTTCCGGATGTCGAATGCTGGATGCCTTCTCTGTGCTTCTCTCCTTTTTTCCAATGCTATTGGTGTTGTGGCCGGCACCCACTCTTCTCCGATTGCTAGATTCGTGCTTTTTTTTGGTGCCGTGCCTAAATGAGTCATGAAAATTCTTCTCATTTCTCTCTCCTCTTTTCTCTCTCTTGCGTTGATTAAACCCCTTCGGCAGTTAACCATCTCCTCCATTCGAAAGTCTCTTTATCTTCTCTTTCGGAGTTTTGGTGTTATCAGCAATCCTCTCCTCTCTAGGTTGGCAGGTAGATCCAGCCATTAAACAGTTGTCAGACCTCCTTTTCTAGGCTGCAGACTGGGTTTAGATCTTCCTCTCTTCTCTTGAGGCAAGTTGAATCGATGATTTTCTTCTAATGGTTGGCAATGCTCTACCCCTGTCGGTAGCATGAAGGAGGTATCTTATTTTTGAAATTTAAATTTCAGAATTTAAAAATTAGTATTTTTATTTATATAGGGGAATTTGAATTTTAAATATTGATTGGATGCTAGGGGGAATTTGAAATTTAAATTTCAGTGGTGATGGGGGGCTCCTCTTTTCTTAAGGATCCTTTTGTACTTTATTTTTTCTTAATAAATTTGGATTGGTTTTTTTTTTTTTTTTTTTTAATAAATTTGGATTGATTTTCCTTCTCTTTTCATCAAAATAAACATGACATCATATAAAAAAATAAAAAAAGGGGAGCATGCCATCCCAGATCATGTTAAGGCAAGAGTTGCTTGGACAAGCAAAAGCGAAAGCTACACAGGTACAAATTTTTCAAAAATTTGATCTAAAGATAAAGAGGACAAACGGACAAAAGCCTAATCGAAACAAATATGTGTTTTGCCGGATTATTTAGTAAACTGCCATCCATTTATATAGAACTTCAATCTTTTTTTTTTTTTTTCTGATGAAATATAGAACTTCAATCTTGATGATATACAATAACACAAAGTGACATCCAGTTCGACCTCCTAGTTGGCGTACTGCAAATGGCTCATGGGACAGCTTTTGGGATCGGACTTGGATGCTAATCTGGATGAGGGGAAGGAGTGAGACCTGTTTGTCTTAAAATAGCATCTCTCTTGTCGAAGACATCTGTCTTCTCCGAGAGAAAATCAGAAGAAATTATTAGTGTGTGGTGCTGAAAGGTATCAACAGGGGGTTCCCTAAGACTACAGGCTGATGCATTAAAGATTGTGGCGCTCCTGTATCTTATCTACTCTAATTTTTCTTTTTACATCCTCAGGCAAAAAATTTCAATAACATGTTCCTGCCTAGGAAACCAACAAAGTAATGCCAGCAGGAAAATATAACACAATAAATTAGCATGCAAATTATAGTGTGATTCGCAGGACTCTGGATTGCCAGGAAGATGACTGGATAATGTGCAATCAAATCTAGAAACATTTTTATTTTTCTAGTTCGCTACTTTGCTTCTTTTCTTTGTTCCTTTTTCTTTTCCCTTTTTTTTTTTTTTTGAAAGAGAATGAAATTGAACAGGAAACAATGTTTGCAAGAAAATGTACATTTGTAAAGAATTTTGAAATAATTAAAATATCTCATGACAAGAAAGGCTACAGCATGTGCTAATCTCTTTCCTTCATTTGAACTAGGAATTAAATCATCCGAATCTGGGATCTAAAGGGCGAGATTAGGATGCAGCAACGGAAGAATCCATGACCTCGATCGGGATTGATGTGCATAGAAGCAGATGGGGTGGTTTCAACTTGGGCGACATGGAGGCTAGCTCATACCTGGCCTCAACGCCAGAGGCACCTTGGTGCTTGGAAAAATGGTCAATAATCTGCTGAATTTACATGGCTGGTTGAATTTTTTTTTTTTTTGTTCTTTGATGAGCATAAAAAATAATCTATACTTCATAATACTAAGCAACTGATGTTTTAAAAAGACTATAGAGGCAGAGAAATTTAGATATAATACTTTTAAGATTATTTAGATCAAAATATTTTGCAGAAAGTTTTTATTACTTCCTTGCTTCCCAAAAACATGCTTTACAGACAGCAATGAAAATATTCTGGCAAAAAAATATTCCAATTTTCTAGTGAATTTTATTTTATGTGAATCTATTTAACATGATTTTTATGGCACGATCATGTTTGAATTGGGCCCAAATCTTGTTAAGTCATCAGAATGCCTATGAACTCATTTTCTTGCAAAGGGGTTTCGGACTTTGAGTCTGACCAAGTTGGCAAATATATTACTGGCACTAGTTATAATTTTAGTGCATCTGTCACTAAATTTGAAACTTTTTATTACCCTCCATCGTTTTAAGGTTTTCTACTAGCTACTGTTCATCTCGAGGGACAATCAATTCTTTTATTAAATTATTTCTAGGCATTATTTATAAAAATCACTTACAGAAAGTCATGATAGTTAAGTAGAAGACTAGGAGTAAGATATGAAAAGTATAAATATAATATTTTACAGTATTGATAGGGTGGAACATTTATAGTATTCTGTGGTATGTCAACTGAGTCTTCTCTTGAAATCTGTATTTTGTTTACACGCCATTCTTTTGGCCAGTGGAGGAGACGAAAGGCGTGGGAGGTATCTCCAAGCTCTCCAAATTTTCCATCAGCATGTGAATCACTTTTGTCATGGAGGGCCGATCCATTGGATTCCACTGTATGCACCACAATGCTATTATAGCAAGCTTTTTGGCGATATCTTCTTCAACTCCGTTCCTCTGCATCACCAATCCTAGATCATGACCTTGTACTATCTGGCCATATACCCACTCTGGAAAATATATCTCGCTTGTTTTCTCGATTTCAGGATCAACATTCTTTCTCCCACCCACCATTTCCAGCACCAACATTCCAAAACTATAGACATCTGATTTATAAGACACTGTTCCAAAATTTCTACAATAGATCTCGGGTGCAATGTAGCCCATTGTTCCCCTCGCAGCAGTCATCGTGATAATACTCTGGTCTCTTGAGCATAGCTTTGCAAGGCCAAAATCTGAAATCTTTGGATTAAAGTTATGGTCCAATAAAATATTGTGAGGTTTGATGTCAAAATGTAGGATGCGCTGACTGCATCCCTGGTGCAAATACTCGATACCCTGAGCAATCCCAATAGCGATCTCTTGCAGCTTTTTGATGTCCAATGGTTGATGATCTGTTTTGTTTCTTTTATCAAAAATATACTTCTCTAGTGACTCATTTGGCATAAATTCATAAATAAGTGCACGCCATGTTCCTTCTGAACAAAATCCCAAAAGACGAACCACATTTGCATGGTGGATTCTTCCAACTGTGGCTACTTCATTGATGAAGTCTTCTCCCTCCCCTTTAGATTTTATCAGCGTCTTAACTGCCACTGGAATCCCATTTGGTAGCTCTCCTTTATACACGGTTCCAAATCCACCTTGGCCTAATTTATGCTTAAAATGCTTTGTCATCTTTTTAACATCAGCAAATGAGTATCGCGTGGGTTTTGTGGCCCTGTAGGTTGCAAGAAACATTTCTACCTTTAAACGTACTTCTTTTTCCTTGTCAGATTTTCTAAAGATGTAGACTAGACTGAATGCCACCGACACAAGTACGACAAATGCACCAAGAGATAAGCCTGAAGCAAAACAATGCAGTAGTTAGCACAATTTGTCCTGCCACACTCAGTTGCAAGAGGAAAAAATGGTAAAATTATTGTTATATATCATCGAGAAGGCCTCTCATCCTCATATGCGACCAAGTCCGGCTGCAGTTTTTACCAATGTCATGCAGTTCCTCCTAAGAGTCACTCCATCTCGAATACTTAAAAAAGTCACATGGAAATTTTATAGGTGAGGTCTAATGAATAAACTGTTTATACCATGCCCTTCTTTTTACTTTATTTTTTTTATTTTTTATAAAAAGGGAGGGAGTTATCCCCCTTCCACCCAATTTTATGAAGGAATAAATTTATGATATTGGAAAGAAGAGAAGAGGAGGTAGGAAGGATAAAAGAGAGAGAACAAATTAGGTTGGGGGTGCAAGAGAGAATGCTCTACTGAGAATTTCCGGAGAAAGCCACGTCTTGACTGTTTTGTTGGTCATCTATCATTAAATGTTATGTTAGATGACTGGTTCAGTGGAGTGCTTTCCTACGAAAGTCTGTTAAGAGTTTACAGGGACTCACCTATGATGAGGTTGACGTTTGAAGGATCTGCACCAGCAGAAAATTAAGATTAACAGATAACATGAATTAGTTGGATGTAAAACAATAGATATGTTTAAATTAGTTAAAACAAGATAGATTATCTCATTAGCATTGGTTGACCTAGTTATGAGATGCATATATATATATAGGGAAATTATGTGAGCACTATAGATATAAATTCCGATATAAATGAATCCACATGGATATAAATTCCGATAAATATAACTTTTGAGAAGTGGGAGGGAGTGAAACTCTCCCCCCAAAATTTTATTAAAAAAGCAATTACCGAGTGTGCCTTGCGGGAACGTAAGAAGTTCCCACAGGAAACAAAGTGTCAAATAAAATAGAAAAGAGGATGGATCAAGGGATGAAAGAACCAATTAAACAGAAATACTAGCCATCAGTTGGAATATAACTAATACCCGCATTTTATGGTTTTACCTATATTTCAAAGAATTCTTCCAAATAAGCAAAAGCCAAAATTGTGATGTCTTAGCAGTCAAAATATGATGTGTCTATGAAACTAAAAACTATGATCTAAACTGAAAACAGAAAAGCATCAATTCCATGATAGAACCCAAACTCTGTAGCAGGGCGTTTGTGAAGCTCCCACTTGTGTCCACAAGTCTCGGCAATGTTGTAGCCCATCCTGCGCATCTCATGCATCATATTTCATTTTGAAGAGAATACAAACGGTGAAGAAGGGTCATTCAAGAGTACAACTAATTTAGCTGATTGGATTTACCCATATTGGCGGTTGGAATATGGTTGAAAGAAGAGATGTGAGGTTTATATGCCTATTAAATGTCTCGTGTCTATTTTTAGCCATATTTTATGGAATTTGTTTCCATTAAACAAGTCTTGTTGATTAATAAAACATGCAAAAGTCAAAATGTGATTCACGAGAGTTCTTCTTTTCTTTTTCTTTGATTTTTTACTTTTAAACAATGTGATTCACGAGAGTTCTTCTTTTCTTTTTCTTTGATTTTTTACTTTTGATTTGAACCCCTAAACCTTAACCAAGAGCAAGTTCTTAAGAGAGTGGTGCCGACCAGCTGAGACAAGGTGGGTTGAGTTGTGAAATATTGATGGCCTACTTAGTGTAGTTTTTAGGAGTTGCTAGCATAGACCATGCAATGAAGAGTAGTAAAAATCATTGCATATTCCAGTGTTGTTAAGAGTTATGCCAACGAAGTCATGTTAGTTTTAGGACTGGTTGAGTCCATTGATAATTATACCGGCATCTAAATAGAAAAGCATGTAAAGACTCAACCCAAGAGATTAGCATATAAAAGGTTTGGCTCGCCATTTGTGGCTAGTGCCACCCGAGTGTGAATAGTAATGACAGGTTGCACGCATGATGCATGTCCTCACATTACCGTGCATGTGTGGTAGCATTCACCACCTTAATGAATAAGCTTAATGTTGATAACATGCTCTTCTTTTTGCTTTTTTTTTTTTTATTATTTTTTTTTATTTTTATGATAGTGAGGGAGAGTTATCTCATTCCCATTAAGGATGAAAGTGGTATGGATATTATCTGTCCGAATTTGTTTCCATATCCGAATCAATCCGAATATGGACAATAATTTGAGAATTCGACTAATATCTGCATCCGTATCTATATCCGTAAAAAAAAAATTGATATAAATATCGATGGACAACTATCTAATTTGTATCAGAATATCCGAATCTACATATAACCCTATATAATTTTATATAATATTTATTAATTTTTTTAAAAAAATATACAACCATATAAATATATTATTAACTTGATTTATCATCTAATTAGTAATATCTTTGACTTGTAGTTATAAAATTTAATTATTTAAGTTATATCTGTCATTATATGCATACTTGCAAATTTCGAATTATATCCCTATTCGTTTAAAACAAATATGGATATGAATTTTTGCAGACAAATAATATTTGTATCTATATTTGTATTCATCAGACAAAACAAATATGGATATGGATATGCTAATATTCGATCTGTATCTGATCTGATTTTAGCCCTAATTCCCATCCAATTTTATGAAGAAATAAATATAGGATGTAGAAAGGAAGACAGAAGTGGTAGGAAGGACAATAGGGAGAATACTAATTAGATTACATACCAGTAAGATTGAATAAATCATTAAACTACATTCCATAGCAGAGACAATGCTCTACTTAGAATTCTCCAGTCAAGCTGAATCCTTGACTGGTTTATCTGTCAGGTATCATTAAATTCTATCTTATATGACTAGTTCAGCTGAGTGCTTTTTTATACAAATTTGCAAATAGTTTACAGGGACTCACCTGCAGTGTGATTCTTGTTTGAAGAATCTAAACCTGCACAAAAGATTGACAGATAAGATGAATTTGTTTGGATGTTAAATTATAGAGATGTTTAAATTAGTTAAAACAATATAGAAGAAAAGAATGATCTGATTAACATTGAATGCAATATGAGAAGCATATAAATATAGGAAAATTATATGAAGTTCTTCAGAGCTTTCGCACACAATCAGCACAAGTCGGATAAAAGGTCATCCAAGAGTATAGCTTGCACAAACCCCTAATGATGTAGGTTCCAATTCGTTGGAATATAAGAAATACCTACTACTAAGTGCCATGAGGATTATTTATGATTTTGCCTGGATTTGAAAGAATACTTTCAAATAAGCAAATGCCAAGATATGATTTTTTGAGTAGCCGAAACATAATTTATGGATGAAATGAAATAACTTGAAGACAAATAAGCATAAATTCCACTACATAACCCAAACTCCATAGTAGAGTATTAGTGGAAGCTCTCGCATTTCCACAATTATCGGCAATGTTGTATCCTATCACGTGCACATGTATCACATTTTGTTTGAAATTAACATGAAATAGAAAGTTTTGGAGTTATTTAGGCAAGGACTACAAGGGGTGAAGAAGGGTCATTCATGGGTATTACTAAATATGACAGAAAGAAGAGATGCGGTCTTTATGTGCCTATTAAATGTCATCGGACTTGTTACCAAAAAAAAAAAAAAATGTCATGGGACTACTTTTAGCCATATTTTAAGGAATTCATTTTAAATAAGCAAAAATATTGTTTTAAAATGCGATTTGTGAGATTTCTTCTTTTTTTTTTTTTTTTGATAAATTTTTTTGTATTTTTCTTTAAATTTTTATTTTTTAATAAATAAATAATTTAATTCTTCGTGACCCTTGTTCTCGCTAACGCTAAAATCTCATCTCCTGAGGACTAGCACTTAGAGGAGTCATGCCAAAACGGTTGAGACAAAGCTAATTGACTTGTTAAATAATTAATGCACACATTTTGTTGATCATGCTCAATTTTTGCATGATGGGTGGTGGATTTATAGCATACTTAATTTTGATTTTGGACTTGTTGTCAGCATGGACTATGCAATATTAAAGAGTACTGAAAATCATTGCATATTCCAACCATGTTAAAAGTAATACGGATAGAAACTATTTTAGTTTGAGAATTGGTTGAGTCGTATTAGTAATACAAAGTGCCGTCCCCTGGTCCGAGCCCAGTCTGACCTGCCCGATAAGCAGGCCTAGATCTAAGTTTATATAGTTTATTCTTGGATGAGCGAGATCATGTAATTTTCTATATCCAAATGCTTTTAGGATCTTATGATCTTAGTTTCTGTCAAATCGGAAGAATTCTTCCTCCCCTTTTAACTCATTCCAGTGGTAAGTGAATGTCTAACATATCCACGCGTAATTAGACCGGCATCCAAATAGCCGAGCGTAAACAGAGACCAAAGGGACTAGCAATTGGAAAAAATATGGCTCGCCACCGGTGGCGAGTGCCACCTGAGTGTGAATGGTGATGGCCCGGTGCGAGTATGATGGACACCCTGGCATCGCCGTAGCTCACCACCGTGGGTTAAACTGCTTCCGGCTTCCCTAGCTAGCAAATAACTATCCACACAGAAGGAAGGAATATGGAAGCTCACCAGGCTGTTCGGGAAAGCTGCAGGAAGCTTGGTTTATTGTCCAGTCAAATTTGCAACGTCCTCCCGCACTTTCGCAGTAGCTGCATGTGTAGCCGATCTCAGGAAGGTCCCACTGAAGCATCACCTCTCCCCTTTGCACACTTGTTCCCCATCCTGGAATCACAAGATTATTTGAAACCACCACACAATCCGAAGGTAGCAGGACCACAGGCATGTCGACTTCAGCCAGATAAACAAAATGGTCGGCACTGCTCAAGCATGAGACCGGTCCCACGTCATACGCCTCTCTTAAGGTCCGGCTCCCGTAATTCCATGCTTTTGAACAGTTCACCAAACTGGCCGATGCCACAAGAGGTTTGTAAACTGTCGTGGTGAGGCTGGCGGAGCTGAAGTTTTGCAGCTGGCAGCCAGACCACGGGTCTCCAAGCCTGATCGTTATGAAGGATTCTACGTAGTCGATGTCAATCACCTTATGGGAGCCCCAGTCGGGTAGTGAGAGGAGGGTTTCGTTTCCCCAGCACGAGAGAACGAGGCCCGGGGCACCACAGTGTGATGGACTGGATTCTACTCGGAAAGGGTATCTGACATCTAGGCCTCCTTTTCCACAGTTGGAAGGAGGGCAAGCTGTGAAAAAATCTTCTTCTTTATAGCCCAGTGTCATCTTGCTTCTGGCTTGGAAGAGTAGAAGAAAGATCGCACTGAGGAGCCCGGACACCGCCATGAACGAGCATAAGTGAGAACTTTCAGCTCCAGAAGAGATCTGATCGTTTCTGAGTTTTTCCTTACGGCTTTATGGGAACTGAAATTATTATGCCATCATTGACCACAGCCAGATTTGACTAGTAAGTGATTGACCTGGTCATCGATCCACTGAAATGCGCGTAACCAGTGAGTCTTATCGCAACTGAAAACAAATTTATCTTTACAATATTGGAAGTATTTCCAGTATATATCAACATATATATATACGCGCTGCTTACACCAGCGTCATCCAAACCAAGTACTCACAGGAGCCCTCTACATGATAAAGTGATTATATATAAACTTCAGCGGCTAAAAATATAATAGAGAGGCAAAAAGAAAAAGAAAGAAAGAAAGAAGGGAGGGGGACAGAAACGGGACTCGTGCAGCTTGTAAATTGAGATTTTACTGTTAACTTTATGTTTTTTCAATAATGAGCTGTATTACAGATGCATGCTTACACTTAAACATATTCTCTCGGTATCGATGCTAATGGCATCTTTTTTTGAATAGAAACGATGCTCATATCACCAAACTACAAAAGGTAGATATCCATAGAAAAGTTTGAAGCCCAAACTATTTGGTTGTCCAAACTATGCCCGAAATTTTCTACTTGAAGCAATAAAGAGTGATGCAATAAATTTATCAAAGAAGGAACATGATCGAATTTCCCTTGTATGAATTGACGAACGTTCCATGTACAAATCCACATCAGTGTGTCTTTTTTGTGCTATCTGATTTTTTTTTGAGGAAATTTGTCGTCGCATCTGATTATTGAATATAGAAATGCTCTCTTATTGTTTTATACATGGAAATTTGTGCTATCTGATTCTTGAATATAGAAACGCTCTCTTATTGTTTTATACATGGAAATTTGTGCTATCTGATTATTGAGTACAGAAATTTGGCCCACCCTCCCTGCAGCTAAATGCATCTTTCTTATTGTTTTGCTTCTTTTTCCCATTCATCAATGTGACCGTAAGCTGAAATTTTCTGTTGTTGGGCTCTATTGAGAGCTCTGTTATAGAGCATTTTGTATTCCTTAATTGAATAAAATGGGGGTATAGCTTCCTGCTACCTCTTGTTCGCATCATTTAAAAAAAAAAAAAAAAAAAGGGAAATGCTCTGACTCCATTCTCACATCAAGGTAATGGAAGACATTCACTATAGTTCTTTATTTGTTTGTGTGATAGCCCAGCCAGCCCAAACAAAAAAAAAAAAAAAAAAAAATGATGAAGACTCCCACAGGGAGTCTTCTTCTCCCGACCGGCTCCTAATCGGAGTCGGAAACCTCACCGGAGAGGAGTCAAACTCCTCTCCTTTGGTTCTATTTAAAGGGGAGACCCTTCTCCCTTCTTCCTACCAAAGAATCCCGGGGCAAAACGGCGGCAATCGCCGGAAATTTTCTCACGGAAACCCGTCCTTGTGCCATCCAATTTCTCGCCGGAAAAGCCTCGCCGGCGTCGGAGGTAAGCTTCCTCCCCTTCCTCTCTCCTCCCCCTTCCTTCCCGTGCCGATGTGCACGCTCGCCGGCGACCGAAGTCGCCGGATTTTGTTGCGGAAGAATCTTCTTTTTTGTCGTTTTTCCGTCGCCGGTGGTCACCGTTGACCACCGGTTTGGCCTTCTCTTGCCGCGGATCGTCTCTCCTCTTGCCGACGGTCGCCCCACGCCGGCTACGTCGTCGGCCGGCCATCCAACGAGGGGACCTCAAGGTCCCCTGTTTCAGCCCAAAATAAGTCCACAGGAAGAAGAAAAGAAAAAGAAGAAGAAGAAGAAGAAGAAGGAAAAGAAAAAGAAAAAGAAAAGAAGAAGAAGGAAAAGGAAAGAAAAAGAAAAGAAAAAGAAGAAAAAGAAAAGAAAAAGGAAAAGAAAAAAAAAAGTAAGAAAAAAATAATATGATAATAATATAATAATAATAAATAGGATTTTTTCCTCTCTCTTCCGTGAAGAAAAAGAAAAAAAAAAGAGAGAGAGAGAAAAAAAAGAAAAGAAAAATCATTAAATTAATTAATAAATAATGATATAAATAATAAAATATGAGAAAGAGAGTTTCTCTCTCTTCCCTCTCTCTCTTCAGCCTGAACTAGTATTTTCTCTCTCTAAAATTAGACTTTCTCTCTCTACTTTCTCTCTCTAAAATCTTCTCTTTAGATTATTTCTCTCTCTTAAGATTTTTAATTTTGAGAAGAATGATGATGAATTTAAATGATTCTCGTAATGGATTTTTGATCTGTGATCGTCGGACGATACACCGACATCCACTTTGATCAGATCAGGTATTTTTAGATTTTATTTCTCATGATCTTATTGAATTATCCACACGATAATTTTAGCATGATTTGATCTGATCGATCAAAATTTGTTGAATCATATTGTCTGAAGAATTCAAGATGAGTTTTCTCTCTCTAGAATTTTCTCTTTCTAAAATTTTCTCTCTCTAAAATATTCTCTCTCTTGATTGATTCTCTCTCTAAAAAAAAAGGTTAGTGAACGAAGATATTTCTTTTAATAAGTCTGATATGATTTTAATGAAGAACCATGATCTATGATTGTCAGACAGTGTACTGGCACCCACCTTAATCAGACCATAAATCTTTAGATTTGATCATCCATGATCCCGATCTAGCCATGACTTGATTTGATCATGTTGATTTCACCAATTGAAATATTGGATCAATCGTAATGTTGGATTGTGTCACCTGATCAGTTCGAATTGTACCTCATGAATTCTCTCTCCTCTAATTTTCTCTCTCTACTTGATTTTATAAAATCGATGAAGAAACCTCAGTCCTATCACTTCGAATCCGATTTGATCTGATAGTCAAACTTTGGATCGTTTAGGTCCTAATTAGATTTTGATTAGATGAAATTAGATGATCGGACCCAATCTAAATCGTTGAAATATGGTATTCGTATTCTTTCTAATTATTGAAATTGATTCTGTATAGGATTGTGGATGTTTGATCATGGGATATCGCGATATGATCTACGAATAGAATTTTTGGAAGAAAATTTATAGAATTATGTGGATTTATTGGAATGCGTTCGAGGTAAGTAATGTTTCACTTTTTCTAGATTTATCGACAAATTATAATGTATTCTTCTGACATGATTTGTGAAATGATGCATGAATTGGATGAATGGTATTTTGTTATGAAAATATCTTATTTGAAATGTTATGATGAAGCATGATTGAATATATTGATTTCATGATGCATTATATTGATTGATTTCGATACTACATGATTATATGTTTTATTATCGAGATTAGAATATGAAACATGATTTATGAAGAATTATGATATAAGAAACAATAAGAATTGACAACCTGACTATGTAAAGGACCCTGCCAATGGGGGCATGTATGTTGGCAATTGATTGTCCTGAGGGTTTATGTCGCCAGCGAGACCAGCGACATGTCGTCAGAGAGACCAGCGACAAACCGCCAGTGAGACCAGTGGTTCCAAAGGACATGGCTGCCAGATGATTCGCAGCCTACCGCAAGCAGATATGCGGTATTATGACCCTGCCACAGGGAAAATGTGGTCATAGCTCATGGTTGACGAAAAGAAATTGAAGAACAAAAGAAATTGAAATTTGGAAAGAAACTTGAATTTTTGAAAAAGAAATGAATTTGGCATGAATTATGTTGCATAATTGAAATTGATTTCGAATTGATGAACTCTATATGCTTATTTTTTATAAATGATGATTTACTTAAATGCCTGATGAAATCTGTTGAAAAGTGATCATTGCTTACTGGGCTATTTAGCTCGTGATAAGTTTTATATTTTTCTTACAGATTCAGAAAATTAGCATGATGCAGAATTTCGGTTGGGAGAGCGATTAGAGATGGAGTTAGTTCATTGATTTAGGATTTTTCTCAGAATGGATTCAAGATTTTTAGTTTTGTTTTTTTTAGTGCTGACTTTGTCAGACAGTTATTTTCTTTTGAACTCTGAGTTTTGATTTGTTATTTGAACTAAGTTTTGATTATTAAATACAGAAAAATTTATTTAACTGTTTGTGAAGATATCATGATGAGATGCCTTGCATGCTTATGGAAAAGGTATTCTATAAGTATGCGGTGGTTGCCATGACCCTCGATTCAAATCTCGGGTCGGGGGCGTGAAAATTAAAAATGGTATCAGAGCATAAGTGGATGAATTATGAAACATAGAATCAGATATAGAATGGGTGTAAGTGGATAGACACCAAGGACATTATAGTGTAGATCTTTGATGATTGTAGTGGGAGAAATATTTATAAATTTTGATTAAACATTGAGATTATGTATAAAAGGATCGCAAAAGATTATAACATATGGAGTTTGAAATATGATGGATGATCTATTGATCATGATATGATTAGTTAGATCTTGATCGAAAGTAATCACAAAAGGATTGACATAAAATTTTATTATGCATTATGGTTATTAATTTGATCATTGGTTATTCAAGTGAATCGTAAGTTCAAATTCGATATGAAAATAATACTATGATATTACTTCTAGTTGAGAAGTTGACTATTATTGGCAAGATAAAGATTTGATAATAAAATGTTATTCCAGAATGGACTAAGAAAGTTTTTTTTATGATGCTTGATTGGAATATTTATCGAAATTGAATTTGATATGTGGATTATATATAAAGTCTAATACTGAAGAAGAAGAGAAACGAAAGCACAGAACAGATGGATGAAACTTGGTGTGTGCCCATAATGGGATGGAGAGCAAGCTTCTTCCCCGCAGCCGAAATGGTTGGAAATGAGGCGAGCACAAGCATGTGTAAACAAGAAGAAGAATAAAGATCCGCACCCGTCAAACTGACATCATTGGAAAAATTCCGAGCTCCTAGTTGATGGGGACGTAGGGAGCAACTGAAACCAGACATTTGGTAGCAACGGTGGCAATAGATGCCCAGAGGAGACTAACAGGCCAAGGGTGGTAGACTTCTGATAATGTGTTTTTTTTTTTTTTTTGGTAAGTCGAACTATGAAATAATACGAGTGTAAATATATCCGTGATAATTAGAAAACAAAAAGTTTAAAAATTGAGGAGGGAGACACGTAAGAATTCGGAAAGATAGTTCCAGTAGATAATGTTTTTCCACACTGGAACAATTGTGCTTCAATTTCCGATCGAGAAACAGAAAGTTCAAATGGTCGTGAAGACCTACAAAAAAGTCATATTAAATGAAGTCCAAATACTGAATAATCACTCTACAAAAGTCCCTAGGGTCTATAAAATATCTATGAAGGTTCATTTCTTATAATAAAGCGAGTAGATATTATGTTGAGCACCTCCAAATCAGGCTCTTTGTAATCTTGTTTGAGTAATTAATGAAATATTGAGTATTTGTTCCTCATCATAATCAAACTTGTTCTTTGATTATGAGAACGACCACCCTGTGCATCGCTATATGCGCATATGCAATACCAGAACATGGATCATGTTCCATGACAATCGTGCAAGTAAGGCAAGATAAGCAAATTTAGATTAAAATTTGTTTGGATCATATTTTGATGAATTTTAGACTAAAGTAGGTTTTTTGAGGAAAATTAAAGTAGATCTTATGAAATCTCAAGCCAATATTTATTTGTTTTTGTTGATTTCCAGAATTTAAGATTAGAAAAATAATTAGAGCTCATGACGTCCTGGGTCATTGATCCCTGTTTTATGTTCACGGCACAACTGATTTGATTCATCCCCAAACTCATTTGCTGTTGGTAGTCATTTTGGCCGAATTAATTGAAATAATAGAACTGGGTAGAGGGGAAGTTCATTTGCCCTGAATTTTGGTGGTATGGCCGGTTGCGCTATATTCAACCTACATCTTACATTTTCCATCAAAACGATCAAAAAGTATCCTGCATGGCTTGGGATTAAACAAATTAGAATCAGGCATGCATCTGTAAAGCTTTTTCAGAGTTTTATCCCAATTTAGTGAGGTCACAATAGCATTAGTACATTCCCTCGAAAAGAGGGGGAAAAAAATTCTCAAAATCATAGGTTTGACATGTGACTACCGGACGCGTTAAAGGCGTTGAAGAGCTAAAGTCTATCGCCAAGAGCCTCAGTAGAGGTGCTTCATTGTGGAAAGTAGGTTGGTGATGTATCGATAGCCGCTCTTCTTGATGCTTCTATCGAAGTGTGATCGATCGCCTAAGATTTCTAATCAGGGAGGCACACTGCAATCGGGTCACATGGGAAAGTGTATCGCTCTTGTAGGAGTCTATGATCTAAATATATCCGAGGGTATTTCGTCTCGGGGAGGGACACCGGCATCATTTCCCATGAAAAAGTGCACCCCCGTTGGAGGAGTCAATGATCCATATGCATCCAGATGCATCGGCTCGCAAAAAGCATATTGCTGGAAGCTCGAACAATCAAAGAGCGCACGCACCCCCAGCAGAAAAAAAAATAAAAATAAAAAATAAAAAAAATAAAGAGGCCTAGTTAGAATGTATTTCTAGAGTTTTTTTATTTGTATAAATCTCCAAATATTGTATAGATTCTCATATATATATTCCCTATTTTTTTATTTGTATAAATCTCCAAATATAATTTTTTAATATATTTTTGTTCTTTCAAATATTTGTTTATAATACATGCAATATTTGGCTAGTCCTTCTCAACTTGTCATGATTGAAATAATATTTTTTGTTTGCATATATAATAATATTATGAACTCTAAGCATTGGTATGCGTGTGCAAATTATGAGTAATTACTATCAAATTATCTTGCTGTTATTGTATTATGTCTCATTTTCATACATGATTTAACTGCAATATCATCATTTTTATAATGGATAAGGGGTGGATGAAGTTGAATAGGCTCTCATCAGAATATGAGGTTAGACTTCAAAATTTTTTTGATTTTGCTATAGAGAAATTCGAAAACCATGAATTTATCCAATGTCCTTGTAAGAAGTGTATGGGTGGGCTTTGGCTATCTCGTCAAGATGTAAATGATCACCTCACTATTTATGGCTTTAAATCCGGCTATGAATTTTGTTGGGATCAACATGATGAGGGTAGGCCGCAAGGAGACGATCAATATGATGGAAGAGTGAAACAAATGATTCGTGATATCTTTCTATTTGTTGGCCACAATGATGGTGCATTTATATCCATCTTGATCTTGTGGTTGGTGGAATGACAAACAGTGAGGATGAGGAGAAGGTCTGTAAGTTGATGGAGAATGCTAATATCCTGTTGTATATCGGATGTGAAAAGATGACGAAGCTTGAGTTCTTAATCTAGTTATATCATGCGAAATGCTCCAATGGATTCAGTAATAATGGAGTGAACTGCATACTAGAGCTTTTAGAGGATATTCTTTCGAACAATGCACAAATCTCGAAGAATAACTATGAGGCATCGAAGATTATTAAATAGTTGGGCTTTACTTGCAATAACATACATGCATGCCCTATGATTGCATACTCTATTGGGAGGAGGATGCCAACCAAAATGAGTGCATAAGGTGCAGTGTATCAAGATGTAAATAGAACAAAGATGGCACATGGACCCATATTCCTCAAAAATTAATGTGGCATTTTTCTTTGATAACGAGACTACAAAAGTTGTTTATGTTGGCAAGGACATCGAAGGACATGAGATGGCATAAAAAAGAGTGAATAAAAGATGATGTATTGAGGCATCCAGCTGATGGAGAGGCATGGCAAAAGTTTAATGAAATACATCTCGACTTCACACAAAAGATACGCAATGTGAGGTTGAGCTTGTTATGCGATGGTTTTAATCTGTTCAAGCACATGAATACTAACTATAGTGTATGGCTAGTGTTTGCTCATGTTTCCAACCTTCCACCATGGATATGCATGAAAAAATTCTTTGCTTTCATGACAGTGCTCATCTCTGGACTGATGGAGGTAAGAAATGACATTGATATCAATTTGCAGTCTCTTATTGTCAAGCTGAAACAGTTGTGGGTTTAGGATATTTCAACTTTTGATGCTTTGATGAATGAGTTATTTTCTATGCATGCGGTACTTATATGGATAATAAATGACTTTCCAGCTTATGTTCTAATATCGGGTTCGAGCATGAAAGGTGAGCTAGTGTGTATGATTTGTGAAAAATACATCCGATCTAAAAGGTTGACACATTGAAGAAGCTTTAGCTTTATGAGGCATTGACGTTTTCTCCGTTGAAACTATCTATACAGAAAGGATGCATGCTCCTTTGATGGCACTGTTGAAGAAGGTGAGGCACCTGGCCGGATGTCTAGAAGTGAGGTGTTGAGAGAATTAGATGATCTCAGTATTGAATTTAGAAAAGGTGATCTGATTGGTGGTAAGAAGAGGAAGCGTCGATCAAAGGCAGATGTCGACACACACTTTAATTGGAGGAAAAAAAGTATATTCTTTAACTTGCCATATTAGGAGACAAACTTATTGCGTCACTGCTTAGATATCACGCACATTGAAAAGAACAAGTGTGAGCTCTTATTGGCAATGATCTTGAACATCAAGGATAAGATCAAGAATGACTTGAATTTTTTATTTGACTTAAAAAAATAGAGTATTAGGAAATCACTCCATCTGGAGCCGTTAGGGGGAGAATAGTAGAGGCTCCCTCATGCATACTATATTATGAATATCTCTGAATGGTCCACATTTCTTCGTGTGTTGGAGAACATAAAGATCCTAGATGGATACTCAAGCAACATATCAAAGTATGTGAACAGTAAGGATGTGAGACTTGGTGGATGGAAGGCTCATGATTACCATGTATTGATGCAGGAGTTAATCCCAATAGTTGTTCAACATGTGTTATCAAAAAATAAGAGAATGACTGTTATTTGTCTTTGCAACTTTATAGAGATATTTGTGTGAAGAGGTTACTTAAGAAAGACGTGAAGGAAATAAAGATAAAGGTGGTGATTATATTATGTGATCTGAAAAAGATATTTCTACTATCATTTTTCACAGTTATGATGCATCTCACCATGCATCTTGTGGGAAAAGTTACACTTGGAGGCCCAGTGTTCTACCGATAGATGTATCCCACCAAGAAGAATATTCAAATACTGAAATCTTATGTAAGAAATATGAATTATCCGGAGGGATCCATAGCAGAAGATTATTAGGATCAAGAGTGTATTGATTTTTGTACTATGTACTTAAATAAGCTCCAGACACGTCGTAATCGATCAATGAAGAATCAGGATGATCAGTATAAGCCAATTGAGCCTGTATTTAAGTCTATTCCACAGTCAAGTGAACTTTTCACTTCATATCGCCTCACTGATTTGAGGCTTGAGAAAAGGGATAAGGTGCACCGCTACATATTATTCAATTATGATATCTTTGAACCGTACATAAGGTAAGTCACTCAACCTTATTTATTTCTCATTACTTAGAAAAAAATATTCTGTTGCACTAGTAACTCTAAATTTGTTCTTTATATAGCAAACACAAGGAGGTCATAAGAATAAAATACGGTGCTCTAAGCATGCAGAAAAAAGAGAAAATGCATAGCAAAAAATTTTCTGAGTGGTTCAAAGATTATGTAAGCTAGTATATATTTCTGTCTTATACATCCTATTTGAACATGTTTACTAATTAGGTATCATATTCTTAGATGTGGAGAGTATCGCTCGATAATGTGAGCCATGAAGTGCATGCTCTATCAATGGGATCTAATCGTATCATGCGTGAGTATAAACAGCTCATCATCAACGGCTATAGGTTCAATATTCACAGTCGAGCTTAAAACATAACAACACAAAATAGTGATATGATGTTGAGTGCCACCACTGGATGCTATACTAGCTCGAGAGATTCACAGCCCATACGGAGGATTTGAACTATTATGGGGTTATAGAGAAGATAGTCATTTGGGACTACTATTCTAAAGGGAGGGTTATATTGATGAAATGCGATTGGTTTGACATCTTGTCTCAGTCAGAGATGAAGACTGATGAGTGTGGTTTTACTCTTATCAACATACAACACCATCTCCGCACTGAAGAACCGTATATACTTGCCTTCCAAGCTAGTCAAATCTTTTAGGTTAGTGATTCCTTGGAGTCTCAATGGGGTGTTGTTGTGAGGATGATGCCTAGACATATCTTTGATAATACCGAGGTTGATGACGATGTTGGACCATGTATACAAAGTATTCCTTTAGGACAAAATTTACTTGATGTTGTCGAGATCTCAGATACATTTGTCAAGAGCGATAGTGATATCCATATTGTAGATGCCAGTAGGTCAACATCCTAGTATAAATATTAGTGTTTATTTATTTATGCTCTAATAATATTATTATTTAACAACATATTATATTTATTAATGTTCATTAACATTGTAGATCATGATCGCATCGAAATACCATCTAGCTTTCACCCCCACCGCTCGGTGGGTTACATGGAGCTCCACCTCCACATCCACCTCTGTATCTACATCGGCTTCGGAGGCACATACTCCTCTCACTGCATCGGCCTCAGCTTCAGTTTTGCAGGCACATCTTCCTCCCATCGGCACATATGAGCATCTACTGGCAGCAACATCTCCAGCACATACTCCACCCACCGATCTAGCTCTACCAGCATCAACGTCGCATGATCTCAATGAGAGTAGATTTTCATTATATCAATTATTTATTTATTTATTTTATATAGTTATTGTACACTTTTATATATTCATAATGTATTTTCATTGCAGATGCATCATCCAGTAGAATATTTTGCGGTCTCATATGCATGCCGCATGTATGGAATTGCCAGCATCAGATCATGGTAGAGTACGATCAGAAGGGGAGGCTAGTAGGGGAGACCGCATAGGAGATGCATTTCTTTTTCAGAGTGCCTGTGATGTGGTCCGACATCATTTCCATACTGTCCGTAGATTGATGATTGATGGACTCTCGGGACAAAGACTGGATGTGGGAAAAGATTTGGGTGAGTGTATCTTAATTATATATATATATGATATGTTTATATTATGTTTGATTAAAATAATTTTGTAACTGATTTTTGATAACTTTGTATAGAGGAGGTAAGACTTTCCAGATATGAGAGGGCTCGAGATGTCTGATTGTAGAAGATTGAAGAGTTGTATCAAAACTACAAGATCAAGCTCCACAAAGGATGGTTAGAGCACCATAGGGACACTAAGGAGGAGCTTGCTCTTTGGATCCAGGATTGTCCCCTGAGTCAGTGGGAGGAGATGATCAGGCATTGGAGGAGCCAAGACTTCTAAATTTAATTTATAATTTTTAAATTTTTTATTATACTAATAATTGTATTTAATTTTAACTTATGTAATTTAAATATTTTTAGGCTACATCTCATCAGAATCGAGAGAATCAGACTGCTCAGAAGTACACGTACACTCTCGATTGTGAGTCTATGGTCAGTTGTGTGTATAGAGAGGTAATAAATTATGATCCTTTAGTTTATAAGTTATTGAATTATTAATTTTTTGCATGTTTCTAACAAGCTGATTGATTATTATAGCTAACCAGAGAAGGGGTGATGCCCAACCGTAGCATCATCTTCTGATCGAATCGTACAGACAAGAAGGATAGGTCGATGAACATCGTGATCGGAAGAATTTTTATAAGTAATAACTGGAGTATGATTAGTATGATTAGTATTATAATATTTTTATGAGATTTTATTTGAATTTATAATTACAGGAGCAACTAGACGCACTTGCGAGCGAGGGTCGGGACACCTCTGACCCCCATGACCATCTGTCTCAAGTCTTGGGACCTGAGCACTCTAGGAGGATTCGTTGCAGAATGAGACATACGCCGATGAGCTACTGATCTGAGGTGAGTGTCTCCTCACATGCTTCTGAGGTCCTCAGTCGGGAGCAGTTTGACAAGGCCTTGGTGCAAGCAGCTCAGGCTCAGGAGCACACATCTCAGGCTAGGAGCGCGCATCTCAACTACAGAGCATCATATCTGCTTTGGTGACACAGCTCTTCGTTCATCTTGAAACTGATTTTTCGAACATTCAGGACATGTTGGCTAGCATTTCAGCTCCAGCTCCAGCCCCTCCAACTCCTGCTACAACCCCTCCCAGTCTTTCTTCAGCCCTTTCTGGTGATGATGAGATGCTTAAAGAGGAAGATTTTGATTTAAGAGATTTTTGATGTATTTTATTTTTATTTAAAAAATATTATAACATAATTTGATTAGTAATATAATTTGAATATTTGAGATATATTCCTATATTATTATTGAGTTTTATATAAAATTTTTTGTTCTTGCAAGTTTTAATTTGAGTAATTATATATTGAACTATGTCTATCAGATAAAAAATGATAAATTTAAGTAGTTGGAAAGTTAATAACTACAGAAATGGGCTATGACAGCGGTTCACAACCGCTGTCGTAGCAAAAAAATCACTGGCATAGCCCACGGCAGTGGTTGCACAACCGCTACTGCATCCGTATCAACTGCTGTCGTGGTTCCATGCCAACCACTGCCATAGATCTATGGCAGTGGTTGACAAATTATTTTCGTAGATCTATAGCAGTGGTTGCACAATCACTGCTGTAGTCTGTGATAGCGATTTTTTAACCACTACTATATAATTTAAAGCAGCAATTGTCCAACCACTACTGTAGAAGCTATAGCAACGATTGAATAATCGCTGCTATAGATGCTATAACAGTGGTTACCTAACTGCTGCTATAGCCTCTATAGAAGTGGTTGAAAAACCACTACTATTTTATAAGCTATAGCAGTGGTTGAATAATCGTTGTTATACCTAGAATATGGTAGTGGTTATATCAACCACTGTAATAACCATTGTCATAGACCTACGGTGACGACGACAGTGGCAATGGTTGTGGAACTGCTATCGTAGGCTATAGCAGTGGTTGTGAAACTACTATCGTAAGCTATAGCAGTGGTCAACCATTGCTGTAGTTTTTTTTTTGTAGTAGTGAGTACCCTTATATCGATCGTATAAATACGTCGCATCGATACTAATCAGTGGACGGTAGAACTAGAAGCCCTGAATGTATAGACCGAATGTCCAAAAATCTTGATGGAACACCTTTATGTTTGCCCCTATTATGGAATTTTTTGTAAAATCTATCACGATCCTTTCATTGGCACGGCAAACTGCAGCTAGCCAAGAACCCAATGTGTTATAGGACTCTGTCCAATCTCCAAACAGCTCATCTATAACAAGTTGTTTAGCTATCCACATCTTCCTGTAAGATGCTTCACACTGTCATGTATCATGTACATAAGTCTGATAGGCTGATATAGATAGGAATGTGGATATCTCTGTCCTAACTGATCCTCTAATGATATCGACAATCATGCATACATCAAGCTATAGATGATCTCGCTTCACATCTATATTTAAGCATGTGTGTGGCCCTTTATATATCATAATCTCCTATCGCTGCATCTTAGTCCGAAAGAATATATGGAGATGCCAACTGTAAGTATCAGATTGTTTACACACGATGCTCCATTTAACTCTATCTGACTCCATAACTTTGAAAGAATGGTGGGTGCGTACTGTTTCACGATGCGTTGGACCTATTCTTTTAATCTAAATACTATTTTCTTTCTTAACTTTTTATTTCCATCCAAAAATGGATGTTCTAGTAATGCTTCATGGGATGCAGCCTCATCATCGTCAGATGCATCAACTAGCCCAAATTCAAAAACAAGGGGCGCCTCATGTGGTGGGATATCCTCTTTTGCACTGGATTTTTCACTATCACACTGCTATCAGGCTCCACATCATCATCATCATCTTCGTCATCAGTAGGATTAGGATCATAATTGATAGCAATTTTATTTTCAAATAAAGTTGTATTGACCGTTGTGATTTCCAATCCTCCAACCCGAGCATGGTATGCATGTGGCTGATTAAGTGATATAGGGTCATTAGCTTCATGCTCCACGTGCTCCATGATAGCTGCTACATAACTAGAACTAGCCTCTGCATCATCAAATGCAGCGTTACTCCACTATGGATACACAACCTCTTTCCCTATCATGCACTGATGACTATCAATTACGGATACAGCAGGGGTGCCTCCATACTCATACTCAGTTTCATCGGCTATTAGAGATGCATCAAGTAGAGATCCCCCTATGCCTGACTATACAAGTAGAGCAAATACAGGCTGAGACACATTTACATGCTGTTCACCACCACTTGAAACTCCTACCGCTGCCGGCTCGACAAAAATTTCAACTGCTAGAAACATCTCTTGTGATGGGATATCCAAGACGATATACGTTGTCTGATCGTCTTCAATAGGCATAGCTAAATATTATCCAGCCGTATGAATGAGAAATCTACATATTAGAAAAACTCCATATTGATTGGGATCCCATCTAGTGACAGTATAGCAGACCCGCACAAGTTCTTGATACATTACATTACGGTCTATAATGGCCATCCGAGTTCTTCCACCATCATAATATGAACCGTTAGCATCACGATTGATCTTTCCATCCCAATAGAAGATAATAGTGATAAGTCTTGAATCCATTTTTCAAAAACTATTGTGAAAACTAACTGCATAAATATACAAATTGTAAGGCATCTTTTTTAGAATAAATCCCTAAATTTGAAATACATGACCGATGCATTTCAAACTTAAGTCCTTAAGTTTGACAAGCAAATCTTCAGCAATGAAGGTATCCAACCCATCTTACTATAGGAAAAGTCCTAAGATTGAAATATAGATCATAGATCCAATCCAGAAACTATAGGACAAGTCCTAAGATTAAGCTCTCAAAACCTCGAGAAACCACACCAAATGAAACCTAATAAACCCCTCTAATCTCCCTCAAGTGCTCTCTTTCCCCATATGTCTACAACAAAAAGAAAAAATAACAAGAATAACAAGCAAAAAATAAAAATAAAATAAATGCCTTATCTCCTAATACTGTATTTCCACTATAGATGATCGGAGATGGAGAGCCGACTACCTGCACGCTAGAGATCGAGAGGGGGAGAGAGAGAGGGAGAGGCTGCCCGAATGCATGAGAGGGAGAGGGGGAGAGAGAGAGAGGGAGAGGGCGAGGGAGAGTTGTTGCTCGGCTACATGCACGAGATGGAGAGGGAGAGTTGTTGCTCGATCGCATGCACAAGAGGGAGAGAGAAAGCCGACCTGCACGGCCTTATGCACGAGAGGGAGAGGGAAGGCCGACCTGCTCGGCCTTATGCACGAGAGGGAGAGGGAGAGGGAAAGCCGGTCACCAATGAGGGACGCACGAGAGGGAGAGGGAGAGGGACGCACGAGACGAAGAGGGAGAGGGAGAGGTCTTGGGTTTTGGGAGGTTTGGGCTCTAAGGAAATTGCCCTATGGACTGCGCATGAGAAGAAAAACAAGACGGAGAGAGATCTCATGTAGGGGGGTCTCAGGGCTCTGATGAAATCATCCTACGGTAGGGCGACTTATATAATCATCCTATGATAGGATGACTTATAAAGTCATCTTACTATAGGACGACCCGTATAGTTGTTCTACCGCAAGGCGACTTTGTTATCCAACGCGTCCCTCCAATCTGATGTTGGATGTACTGAGTCAGCACAGAAAGTCATCCTATGATAGGACGATTTTTTCTGAAACTGTACTATCATAAATAGTTTGGAAACAATATTATTTTGATAAAATATTTTAAAATTAACATTATTTTGATAAAAAATCCCACAAACTACTCCTAATGATCCCATGCATCATTCGTGTTTAAGCATGCATGATGCCCGTTCTGCACATGCATCATAGGCTTATGCTTTCCATAAAAAATGACCAAATTTATCTTTATATTTTGGTGAATGATGTCTTTCTGAATGATTTGTGTGTGCATTCTCTAGTATGGTCATAAACATCTTCATGATGCATGCAAGATTTTTTTTTTTTCCTCATGCACCTATTCAAGGCTACACATTTTACTTAAATTCATGCCAATGTAGCTTTTGCAAGTTCTCTAAACAATGCCTGACATTATGCATCAAGACCACTTTGCATATGAAAGCTGCCATGTCCTTGACCTAGAAGACCAATATGTATATCTATTTTTAAATCAAAATGTTACTTCTCTTGCACTATCCACTGTGTAGAGGAGAGTGTGGGTTCAGAGGGCGCAAATACTAACAGGCGGTACTGCTATTACCGTTTGTGACTTGATGTCTCAACCATGAAGGCTTATGCGAGATATTTGAGTCGAGGTTAGTGTCCAGGTATTGCCACATGCAAATGTACCAAGGGTTTTTTGCATCCGTCCCTTAAAGCTCGATTGCTGCAAAATAAAAAAAAAAAGAGTTCCCTTCTCTCTATGTTTTGTATATGTTCCTCTATATATGCACGCTGGATCATTTTATGTACAACATATTTATATTATGTCCTGTTTCAGTCCTTGTTAAAATATATGCCTCTTTGCTCTCTTAACCTTCATTTTTTTTAAGTTGTTTGTGAGATGGGTTATCTTATTGGAAGATACAGACTTATTAGCTAGTTTTGTTAGGTGTCTAGTCCTATAGGAATCTTTTTTCTTATTCATTTGTTGAATGAATATGAAGTAATTTTTGTTTGGACTCAGATTTGATCAGATCAAAATAGGATGATAAGGGTTTTATATTGATGATCCAAACCATTAGATGTGATCTATTATCTCAAAACTATTTGTACACCCAAAATTTTATGATTTGCAGATGCCTAACCTATGTATCAAATGGTCAAAAAATATATTTAATTTAATTTAATTTAGGCTATCCAATTTTTGACTACTTGATGTATAAACTAGGGGTCCTTAAATTATATAATTTTTGAAGTACAAATAGTTTTGAGACAGTAGATTACATCTAATGGCTTGGATCATTGATATAGGACATTCATTATAGAGTTTTGATCTAATCGAATTTGAATTTAAATCTGATGGACTTTATTCTAGTCTATCCCTATACACACACATAAACACACATATGCATGCCAATTTTATTTTCTTTAATAAGATCTCAATGTGTCTAGGTAATTATAACCTCAGAATTTTCATGGTAGTTGCATGTTGTAAAATTAAACCCCCATGGCTACCTCACAATTGCCTAGGCATGCATGAAGATGAATTAGGATGGAGTTTTCTCTACATTTATATATACATTGAAGTGAGCATGATGTCTTCCTAGGAATGATATTTTATGTAGCTTGGTTATTTTAGTGGTTTTGGGTAGGTTTCTTCTATGTTAGCTAACGAGTCTCCCAAACCTCCATCCCCTCTTGATGTTTTCAATTAGAAAAAGAGCAAAAAAGAAAAATAGGAAAGGAAAAAGAAAAACAAGAGGTATAATTAAGAATGGCTCCATAGACCAACAAAAATATTGAATATTAGATGTATGTCCTAGAAGCCAATTAGGTCAACATATGTAATCTTTTTAAGGGCAAAGTTTGTAATTTTTACTTAATAATAAAATAAAATTTAGATTATTTATCCAATCATATTGTGTAATGTATCTATGAATCGTTTAATGAATTAACAAGATGATGACATATATTCTCAAGAGTTGAGAATTTAAGGCACGTGTCATTGGTAGTTAATTTATAAACTACTCCTGATCATAGGATCATCACGGAGACAATGATCCATCCAGATAGGTTAATGCATGAATCACTTCCTTATGGATAGATGAGTTTTGAATTTACAGTGTGGAGATACTGAGCGAGAGTGCAGGCACTTGTTAGGGAACAAGGGTGCTGAGCGTGACGAACATGAATAGTCACTTGGATATCTATCTTCTCGTCGTGATATACTTGATGCTACAGTAGTGTGAATAGTTCTTTGACCTGCGACATCTCTGCTATTCATAATGAGGTTGTTGGAGTTTGACTACACCATAACTCGATCTCTTAGTCATATAAAACTTTGAGGTGTATGTTGGCTACAGTAGGTTCATTGTAGAAATAGGATGTACACCTATATGAGATCTATTGATCCTGATAGTTAGAGAAAAGTCCTATGAGGATCATGAAACTGAATTCGAAAGTCCATAGCCATGGTAGGTGTGAATGATTGAAAGGAGTTTTCATAAGGATTCACTAAGAACTCAAATTGCTCAAATTGATTGTATTTTACATATGACTAGATCAAGTTGATGAGTTATCCATGACCTTGGTCTTATTGGAAGTCATGATAGAAGAATCGGACCACGGCAATTGTACCTAAAGATTCATCTATTCAATTTTGCTGGATTGTCACTACATACTGCTAGGTATCACTAATGGATCATAAGACCAATTAAGAATTATTCTGATGATCAATAATTCTCGAATTAGAAAGGGTTCCAATCTATTAAAAGAAGTTCCAATGATATTATTGATGGAGATCACAATATACCTACTACCAGACAGAATTGAACCTATGAGGTTACACAATAAAAGATTTGATCTAGGATCATACAATTAGGATCATGTGGTTCCAATTGATTTGGATTTGAGAAATTCTATTGGGTATAGAAAACCATGCCAGCACATGGTAAACCCAAAATCCTCTTTTGCCTTGAATCTCTATGAGATGGAGATTGGACCAAGATAATTGCAAGCATTATGGGCAGTCAAGAGTTGATTTTCTATCATTAATTAAGTTGGAAGAAATTGAATTTGAACCCAATTAGATTAGATCTACGGTTGGCACCCCTCAGACCTATTGCGATTAGAAAAGGGAGAAAAAGATGGGGTGCACGCTCCATCTGATTTTGGCATCAAAAAGAGCAAGTAGAGGCATACCAAGAGTTGATTTTGAGTTTCTTATGAGATAAGAATCTGATTTGATAGAATTTTTAAACCAAATAGGACTCCATTTTAGCCTATAAAAAGAGCTTGAGATGAGATCTCTAAATCCGAAACAATCAAAGCAAGTTAGCTCCAATACTTCACGCCTCCCCCTCTCTTCTTGAGCTCTCCATGTCCTCTCCCTCTCCTCTCTTCATCACACCCAAGAGTTGGGTGTCTTTGGTTTCCATGTCCAAGGGTTAGGGCTCCTTCTTCCTTCTACGTGTAAAGTCAGATTGCTGATTTGAGAGGAGTTCTCTCATCTTCTTCTTCATGTTTTAAAGATTGCTTGTTGGTTTCTTAGTGAAGAAATAAAAGAGAAACTTTTCTAGATTTGTCCTGTGGATATCTGTAGAGGCCGGATGCTTGTGCGACTTAAAAGAAATCGAAGAGATGTCCACGATCATCAATTGCGGTGAATAACTACCTGCACAAAGGTGAAGATGAGATCTTCATAATTTTTAATTTAATTTAATTTTATTTGTTACATATAGATCTTAAGAACATGATGAAAATGATCTCATGAGATAAGATCTAGAAGATGCATATTAGATTAAATCGTTTCTACTGTTTATACAAAATTTTTGTCATTCTAGCATGCATGCTGCCCTAAATTTTTCTTCATTGAACCTATGATAGAAAATTTTGCTTGCGCTAAGATCTCTTGATCTTTTTAGTGAGGCTCTTGTGTTTTCAGCTTTAGTGGCTTCACCTAATTTGGTAGATGTCATGCGTAAATTGTCATTGGCATTAAATAAACTTCACCAAGGGGATTTCACATAATAATAAATTTGCCATCAATATCCACCCACAGTACCCATATTGAAGTTTAAGCACCTGGTGAAAACCTTTTTCATTGGATTAGTCTTCAAATAAATGTTCATTTTATCCTTAATATATTAATGAAACCTCCTTAGTTATATATCTACCGGACTCATAGACATCTACAAATTGGTTTGGTGCAGTCATTAATAAACTTCTAAATTGCTAGTAGTAAACCTTCTAGGATATAAATCCACCTAATTATTTGCAATCTTTACAGAAGCTACTTCATTTGCTAGGAAGGGTTGAAGCTCGGCCAAATATCAAAGAGAGGCGAGGATGGATCTCTCTCTCTCTCTGTGTGTGGGGGGGGGGGAGGGGGGAGAGGAGGGGAAGATGAAATAAGTCTCTTTCATCAACACAACTGGACAGTTGGCATATGTAGCTTCTTCATAAAGGTTGATTGTGATAAATCTTCAATATTCTTCTCTTGTCAATATGCAGTGCATAATTTTCAATGATTGGAGTTCTTAAGAATGACCATTAAAGCACGAGCAGTTAAGAGGATTTCATATATTTGATACTTCAACGATAAAAGAAATTTGTGATTACTGAAGAAATTCTTGCAGCTTGAAAATAAGACCTTGGCAAAGCACTTCAACTGGAGAGATTGAATAGTATTGATCCAAAAAATTATGCAGCTGTTAAGACATGGACTAGTACATCCTATCTCAGAAAACTGCACATCAAGTTGCTAATGATTGTCTAATATATATATATATATATATATATATATATATATATTTCAGTATAGGGAAAGAGTATTTGGTATGGTGTTACAAGATTATATAGATGAGTTAAAATTTCAGAATTCACATATTCATGGTTGTAACTAGATGAATAAATGATAGAATTTACATGATTATATCCGTGAAGAATCCATCAAAGGCATTTCAAAAGGTGACCATCATAGCTAAGGGAAGAGTAAGTGAATATTCCCAACGGTGGTAGCTTTAGTGCCACTTGTATGGAGATAGCTAGCTGAGGTCGTTAGATGTCTTATCATGACATTTTGCTTCATTACTACTTACTCGGTTAAAGTGTCAGACGATATGTTACAGTAATGCTTAATAAA